>NW_024100739.1:0-225990 GCF_016161935.1 Mauremys reevesii
CTATTGCTGTATGCTCAGCTCCGCCAAGGACCTGAGCCCTGATCTGTGCTGTGTGCTCAGCTACTGCCAAGGACCTGAGCCCTGAACTATTGCTGTGTGCTCATCTCCGCCAAGGACCTGAGCCCTGAACTATTGCTGCGTGCTCAGCTCCCGCCAAGGACCTGAGCCCTGAACTATTGCTGTCACTCATCTCCTGCCAAGGACCTGAGCCCTGAACTATTGCTGTATGCTCAGCTCCACCCAAGGACCTGAACCGTGAACTACTGCTGTGTGCTCAGCTCCCAGCAAGGACCTGAGCCCTGAACTATTGCTGTGTGCTCAGCTCCCGCCAAGGACCTGAGCCCTGAACTATTGCTGTGTGCTCAGCTCCCGCCAAGGACCTGAGCCCTGTACTGTTGTGTGCTCAGCTCCGCCAAGGCCCTGAGCCCTGAACTACTGCTGTGTGCTCAGCTCCCGCCAAGGACCTGAGCCCTGAACTATTGCTGTGTGCTCAGCTCCCGCCAAGGACCTGAGCTCTGAACTATTGCTGTCGCTCAGCTCCCGCCAAGGACCTGAGCTCTGAACTATTGCTGTCACTCAGCTCCTGCCAAGGACCTGAGCCCTGAACTATTGCTGTGTGCTCAACTCCCTCCAAGGACCTGAGCCCTGAACTATTGCTTTGTGCTCATCTCCCGCCAAGGACCTGAGCCCTGAACTATTGCTGTCGCTCAGCTCCCGCCAAGGACCTGAGCCCTGAACTATTGCTGTGTGCTCAGCTCCAGCCAAGGACCTGAGCCCTGAACTATTGCTGCGTGCTCAGCTCCCGCCAAGGACCTGAGCCCTGAACTATTGCTGTCACTCAACTCCTGCCAAGGACCTGAGCCCTGAACTATTGCTGTATGCTCAGCTCCACCCAAGGACCTGAACCGTGAACTACTGCTGTGTGCTCAGCTCCCAGCAAGGACCTGAGCCCTGAACTATTGCTGTGTGCTCAGCTCCCGCCAAGGACCTGAGCCCTGAACTATTGCTGTGCTCAGCTCCCGCCAAGGACCTGAGCCCTGTACTATTGTTGTGTGCTCAGCTCCGCCAAGGACCTGAGCCCTGAACTATTGCTGTGTGCTCAGCTCCCGCCAAGGACCTGAGCCCTGAACTATTGCTGTGTGCTCAGCTCCGCCAAGGACCTGAGCTCTGAACTATTGCTGTCGCTCAGCTCCGCCAAGGACCTGAGCTCTGAACTGTGCTGTCACTCAGCTCCTGCCAAGGACCTGAGCCCTGAACTATTGCTGTGTGCTCAACTCCCTCCAAGGACCTGAGCCCTGAACTATTGCTGTGTGCTCATCTCCCGCCAAGGACCTGAGCCCTGAACTATTGCTGTCGCTCAGCTCCCGCCCAGGACCTGAGCCCTGAACTATTGCTGTGTGCTCAGCTCCAGCCAAGGACCTGAGCCCTGAACTATTGCTGCGTGCTCAGCTCCCGCCAAGGACCTGAGCCTTGAACTATTGCTCTGTGCTCAGCTCCCGCCAAGGACCTGAGCCCTGAACTATTGCTCTGTGCTCATCTCCCGCCAAGGACCTTAGCCCTGAACTATTGCTGTGTGCTCAGCTCACGCCAAGGACCTGAGCCCTGAACTATTGCTGTGTGCTCAGCTCCCGCCAAGGACCTGAGCCCTGTACTATTGTTGTGTGCTCAGCTCCCGCCAAGGACCTGAGCCCTGAACTACTGCTGTGTGCTCAGCTCCCGCCAAGGACCTGAGCCCTGAACTATTGCTGTGTGCTCAGCTCCCGCCAAGGACCTGAGCTCTGAACTATTGCTGTCGCTCAGCTCCCGCCAAGGACCTGAGCTCTGAACTATTGCTGTCACTCAGCTCCTGCCAAGGACCTGAGCCCTGAACTATTGCTGTGTGCTCAACTCCCTCCAAGGACCTGAGCCCTGAACTATTGCTTTGTGCTCATCTCCCGCCAAGGACCTGAGCCCTGAACTATTGCTGTCGCTCAGCTCCCGCCAAGGACCTGAGCCCTGAACTATTGCTGTGTGCTCAGCTCCCGCCAAGGACCTGAGCCCTGAACTATTGCTGCGTGCTCAGCTCCCGCCAAGGACCTGAGCCCTGAACTATTGCTCTGTGCTCAGCTCCCGCCAAGGACCTGAGCCCTGAACTATTGCTCTGTGCTCATCTCCCGCCAAGGACCTTAGCCCTGAACTATTGCTGTGTGCTCAGCTCACGCCAAGGACCTGAGCCCTGAGCTATTGCTGTGTGCTTAGCTCCCGACAAGGACCTGAGCCCTGAACTATTGATGTCGCTCAGCTCCCGCCAAGGACCTGTGCCCTGAACTATTGCTGCGTGCTCAGCTCCCGCCAAGGACCTGAGCCCTGAACTATTGCTGTCGCTCAGCTCCCGCCAAGGACCTGAGCCCTGAACTATTGCTGTGTGCTCAGCTCCCGCCAAGGACCTGAGCCCTGAACTATTGCTGTCGCTCAGCTCCCGCCAAGGACCTGAGCCCTGAACTATTGCTGTCGCTCAGCTCCCGCCAAGGACCTGAGCCCTGAACTATTGCTGTCGGTCAGCTCCCGCCAAGGACCTGAGCCCTGAACTATTGCTGTCGCTCAGCTCCCGCCAAGGACCTGACCCTGAACTATTGCTGTGTGCTCAGCTCCCGCCAAGGAACTGGGCCCTGAACTATTGCTGTGTGCTCAGCTCCCGCCAAGGACCTGAGCCCTGAACTATTGCTGTCGCTCAGCTCCCGCCAAGGACCTGAGGCCAGAACTGTTGCTGTGTGCTCATTTCCCATCAAGGACCTGAACCCTGAACTATTGCTGTGTGCTCAGCTCCCGCCAAGGATCTGAGCCCTGAACTATTGCTCTGTGCTCATCTCCCGCCAAGGACCTGAGCCCTGAACTATTGCTGTGTGCTCAGCTCACGCCAAGGACCTAAGCCCTGAGCTATTGCTGTGTGCTTAGCTCCCGACAAGGACCTGAGCCCTGAATTATTGATGTCGCTCAGCTCCCGCCAAGGACCTGTGCTCTGAACTATTGCTGTGTGCTCAGCTCCCGCCAAGGACCTGAGACCTGAACTATTACTGTGTGGTCAGCTCCCGCCAAGGACCTGAGCCCTGAACTATTACTGTCGCTCAGCTCCCGCCAAGGACCTGAGGCCTGAACTATTGCTGTGTGTTCAGCTCCCGCCAAGGACCTGAGTCCTGAACTATTGCTGTGTGGTCAGCTCCCTCCAAGGACCTGAGCCCTGAACTATTGCTGTGTGGTCAGCTCCCGCCAAGGACCTGAGCCCTGAACTATTGCTGTGTGCTCAGCTCCCGCCAAGGACCTCAGCTCTGAACTATTGCTGTCACTCAGCTCCTGCCAAGGACCTGAGCCCTGAACTATTGCTGAGTGCTCAGCTCCCTCCAAGGACATGAGCCGTGAACTATTGCTTTGTGCTCATCTCCCGCCAAGGACCTGAGCCCTGAACAATTGCTGTCTGGTCAGCTCCTGCCAAGGACCTGAGCCCTGAACTATTGCTGTGTGCTCAGCTCCCGCCAAGGACCTGAGCCCTGAACTATTGCTGTGTGCTCAGCTCCCGCCAAGGACCTGAGCCCTGAACTATTGCTGTCGCTCAGCTCCCACCAAGGACCTAAGCCCTGAACTATTTCTGTGTGCTCAGGTCCCGCCAAGGACCTGAGCCCTGAACTATTGCTGTATGCTCAGCTCCACCCAAGGACCTGAACCTTGAACTACTGCTGTGTGCTCAGCTCCCGCCAAGGACCTGAGCCCCGAACTATTGCTGTGTGATCAGCTCCCGCCAAGGACCTGAGCCCTGAACTATTGCTGTGTGCTCAGCTCATGCCAAGGACCTGAGCCCTGAACTATTGCTGTGTGCTCAGCTCCCGCCAAGGACCTGAGCCCTGAACTATTGCTGTGTGCTCAGCTCCCGCCAAGGACCTGAGCCCTGAACTATTGCTGTGTGCTCAGCTCCCGCCAAGGACCTCAGCTCTGAACTATTGCTGTCACTCAACTCCTGCCAAGGACCTGAGCCCTGAACTATTGCTGTGTGCTCAGCTCCCTCCAAGGACATGAGCCCTGAACTATTGCTTTGTGCTCATCTCCCGCCAAGGACCTGAGCCCTGAACAATTGCTGTCTGCTCAGCTCCTGCCAAGGACCTGAGCGCTGAACTATTGCTGTGTGCTCAGCTCCCGCCAAGGACCTGAGCCCTGAACTATTGCTGTGTGCTCAGCTCCCGCCAAGGACCTGAGCCCTGAACTATTGCTGTCGCTCAGCTCCCACCAAGGACCTAAGCCCTGAACTATTTCTGTGTGCTCAGCTCCCGCCAAGGACCTGAGCCCTGAACTATTGCTGTATGCTCAGCTCCACCCAAGGACCTGAACCGTGAACTACTGCTGTGTGCTCAGCTCCCAGCAAGGACCTGAGCCCTGAACTATTGCTGTGTGCTCAGCTCCCGCCAAGGACCTGAGCCCTGAACTATTGCTGTGTGCTCAGCTCCCGCCAAGGACCTGAGCCCTGAACTATTGCTGTGTGCTCAGCTCCCGCCAAGGACCTGAGCCCTGAACTATTGCTGTGTGCTCAGCTCCCGCCAAGGACCTGAGCCCTGAACTATTGCTATGTGCTCAGCTCCCGCCAAGGACCTGAGCCCTGAACTATTGCTGTCGCTCAGCTCCCGCCAAGGACCTGAGCTCTGAACTATTGCTGTCACTCAGCTCCTGCCAAGGACCTGAGCCCTGAACTATTGCTGTGTGATCAGCTCCGCCAAAGACCTCAGCCCTGAACTATTGCTGTGTGCTCAGCTCCCGCCAAGGACCTGAGCCCTGAACTATTGCTGTGTGCTCAGCTCATGCCAAGGACCTGAGCCCTGAACTATTGCTGTGTGCTCAGCTCCCGCCAAGGACCTGAGCCCTGAACTATTGCTGTGTGCTCAGCTCCCGCCAAGGACCTGAGCCCTGAACTATTGCTGTGTGCTCAGCTCCCGCCAAAGACCTCAGCTCTGAACTATTGCTGTCACTCAACTCTTGCCAAGGACCTGAGCCCTGAACTATTGCTGTGTGCTCAGCTCCCTCCAAGGACATGAGCCCTGAACTATTGCTTTGTGCTCCTATCACTGCATGGACATGAGCCGTGATCAATTGCTCTCTGCTCAGCTCCCGCCAAGGACCTGAGCCCTGAACTATTGCTGTGTGCTCATCTCCCGCCAAGGACCTGAGCCCTGAACTATTGCTGTGTGCTCAGCTCCCGCCAAGGACCTGAGCCCTGAACTATTGCTGTCACTCAACTCCTGCCAAGGACCTGAGCCCTGAACTATTGCTGTATGCTCAGCTCCACCCAAGGACCTGAACCGTGAACTACTGCTGTTTGCTCAGCTCCCAGCAAGGACCTGAGCCCTGAACTATTGCTGTGTGCTCAGCTCCCGCCAAGGACCTGAGCCCTGATCTATTGCTGTGTGCTCAGCTCCCGCCAAGGACCTGAGCCCTGAACTATTGCTGTGTGCTCAGCTCCCGCCAAGGACCTGAGCCCTGATCTATTGCTGTGTGCTCAGCTACTGCCAAGGACCTGAGCCCTGAACTATTGCTGTGTGCTCATCTCCCGCCAAGGACCTGAGCCCTGAACTATTGCTGTGTGCTCAGCTCCCACCAAGGACCTGAGCCCTGAACTATTGCTGTCACTCAACTCCTGCCAAGGACCTGAGCCCTGAACTATTGCTGTATGCTCAGCTCCACCCAAGGACCTGAACCGTGAACTACTGCTGTGTGCTCAGCTCCCAGCAAGGACCTGAGCCCTGAACTATTGCTGTGTGCTCAGCTCCCGCCAAGGACCTGAGCCCTGAACTATTGCTGTGTGCTCAGCTCCCGCCAAGGACCTGAGCCCTGTACTATTGTTGTGTGCTCAGCTCCCGCCAAGGACCTGAGCCCTGAACTACTGCTGTGTGCTCAGCTCCCGCCAAGGACCTGAGCCCTGAACTATTGCTGTGTGCTCAGCTCCCGCCAAGGACCTGAGCCCTGAACTATTGCTGTCGCTCAGCTCCCGCCAAGGACCTGAGCTCTGAACTATTGCTGTCACTCAGCTCCTGCCAAGGACCTGAGCCCTGAACTATTGCTGTGTGCTCAGCTCCCTCCAAGGACCTGAGCCCTGAACTATTGCTTTGTGCTCATCTCCCGCCAAGGACCTGAGCCCTGAACTATTGCTGTCGCTCAGCTCCCGCCAAGGACCTGAGCCCTGAACTATTGCTGTGTGCTCAGCTCCCGCCAAGGACCTGAGCCCTGAACTATTGCTGCGTGCTCAGCTCCCGCCAAGGACCTGAGCCCTGAACTATTGCTGTGTGCTCAGCTCCCGCCAAGGACCTGAGCCCTGAACTATTGCTCTGTGCTCATCTCCCGCCAAGGACCTCAGCCCTGAACTATTGCTGTGTGCTCAGCTCACGCCAAGGACCTGAGCCCTGAGCTATTGCTGTGTGCTTAGCTCCCGACAAGGACCTGAGCCCTGAACTATTGATGTCGCTCAGCTCCCGCCAAGGACCTGTGCCCTGAACTATTGCTGCGTGCTCAGCTCCCGCCAAGGACCTGAGCCCTGAACTATTGCTGTCGCTCAGCTCCCGCCAAGGACCTGAGCCCTGAACTATTGCTGTGTGCTCAGCTCCCGCCAAGGACCTGAGCCCTGAACTATTGCTGTCGCTCAGCTCCCGCCAAGGACCTGAGCCCTGAACTATTGCTGTCGCTCAGCTCCCGCCAAGGACCTGAGCCCTGAACTATTGCTGTCGGTCAGCTCCCGCCAAGGACCTGAGCCCTGAACTATTGCTGTCGCTCAGCTCCCGCCAAGGACCTGACCCTGAACTATTGCTGTGTGCTCAGCTCCCGCCAAGGAACTGGGCCCTGAACTATTGCTGTGTGCTCAGCTCCCGCCAAGGACCTGAGCCCTGAACTATTGCTGTCGCTCAGCTCCCGCCAAGGACCTGAGGCCAGAACTGTTGCTGTGTGCTCATTTCCCATCAAGGACCTGAACCCTGAACTATTGCTGTGTGCTCAGCTCCCGCCAAGGACCTGAGCCCTGAACTATTGCTGTGTGATCAGCTCCCGCCAAGGACCTGAGCCCTGAACTATTGCTTTGTGCTCAGCTCCCGTCAAGGACCTGAACCCTGAACTATTGCTGTGTGCTCAGCTCCCGCCAAGGACCTGAGCCCTGAACTATTGCTGTGTGATCAGCTCCCGCCAAAGACCTGAGCCCTGAACTATTGCTGTGTGCTCAGCTCCCGCCAAGGACCTGAGCCCTGAACTATTGCTGTGTGCTCAGCTCATGCCAAGGACCTGAGCCCTGAACTATTGCTGTGTGCTCAGCTCCCGCCAAGGACCTGAGCCCTGAACTATTGCTGTGTGCTCAGCTCCCGCCAAGGACCTCAGCCCTGAACTATTGCTGTGTGCTCAGCTCCCGCCAAGGACCTGAGCGCTGAACTATTGCTGTGTGCTCAGCTCCCGCCAAGGACCTGAGCCCTGAACTATTGCTGTCGCTCAGCTCCGCCAAGGACCTGAGCCCTGAACTATTGCTGTGTGCTCAGCTCCCGCCAAGGACCTGAGCCCTGAACTATTGCTGTGTGCTCAGCTCCCGCCAAGGACCTGAGCCCTGAACTATTGTTGTGTGCTCAGCTCCAGTCAAGGACATGAGCCCTGAACTATTGCTGAGTGCTCAGCTCCCGCCAAGGACCTGAGCCCTGAACTATTGCTGTCGCTCAGCTCCCACCAAGGACCTGAGCCCTGAACTATTGCTGTGTGCTCAGCTCCCGCCAAAGACCTGAACCGTGAACTACTGCTGTGTGCTCAGCTCCCGAAAAGGACCTGAGCCCTGAACCATTGCTGTGTGCTCAGCTCCCGCCAAGGACCTGAGCCCTGAACTATTGCTGTGTGCTCAGCTCCCGCCAAGGACCTGAGCCCTGAACTATTGCTGTGTGCTCAGCTCCCGCCAAGGACCTGAGCCCTGAACTATTGCTGTGTGCTCAGCTCCCGCCAAGGACCTGAGCCCTGAACTATTGTTGTGTGCTCAGCTCCAGTCAAGGACTTGAGCCCTGAACTATTGCTGTGTGCTCAGCTCCCGCCAAGGACCTGAGCCCGGAACTATTGCTGTGTGCTCAGCTCCCGCCAAGGACCTGAGCCCTGAACTATTGCTGTCGCTCAGCTCCCGCCAAGGACCTGAGCCCTGAACTATTGCTGTGTGCTCAGCTCCCGCCAAGGACCTGAGCCCTGAACTATTGTTGTGTGCTCAGCTCCAGTCAAGGACATGAGCCCTGAACTATTGCTGTGTGCTCAGCTCCCACCAAGGACCTGAGCCCCGAACTTTTGCTGTGTGCTCAGCTCCCGCCAAGGACCTGAGCCCTGAACTATTGCTGTCACTCAGCTCCCGCCAAGGACCTGAGCCCTGAACTATTGCTGTGTGCTCAGCTCCCGCCAAGGACCTGAGCCCTGAACTATTGCTGTCGCTCAGCTCCCGCCAAGGAACTGAGCCCTGAACTATTGCTGTGTGCTCAGCTCCCACCAAGGACCTGAGCCCTGAACTATTGCTCTGTGCTCATCTCCCACCAAGGACCTGAGCACTGAGCTATTGCTGTGTGCTTAGCTCCCGACAAGGAACTGAGCCCTGAACTATTACTGTCGCTCAACTCCCGCCAAGGACCTGTGCCCTGAACTATTGCTGTGTGCTCAGCTCCCGCCAAGGACCTGAGCCCTGAACTATTGCTGTCGCTCAGCTCCCGCCAAGGACCTGAGCCCTGAACTTTTGCTGTCGCTCAGCTCCCGCCAAGGACCTGAGCCCTGAACTATTGCTGTCGCTCAGCTCCCGCCAAGGACCTGACTCTGAACTATTGCTGTGTGCTCAGCTCCCGCCAAGGAACTGGGCCCTGAACTATTGCTGTGTGCTCAGCTCCCGCCAAGGACCTGAGCCCTGAACTATTGCTGTCGCTCACCTCCCGCCAAGGACCTGAGGCCAGAACTTTTGCTGTGTGCTCATTTCCCATCAAGGACCTGAACCCTGAACTATTGCTGTGTGCTCAGCTCCGCCAAAGACCTAAACCGTGAACTACTGCTGTGTGCTCAGCTCCCGAAAAGGACCTGAGCCCTGAACCATTGCTGTGTGCTCAGCTCCCGCCAAGGACCTGAGCCCTGAACTATTGCTGTGTGCTCAGCTCCCGCCAAGGACCTGAACCATGAACTATTGCTGTGTGCTCAGCTCCCGCCAAGGACCTGAGCCCTGAACTATTGCTGTCGCTCAGCTCCCGCCAAGGACCTGAGCGCTGAACTATTGCTGTGTGCTCAGCTCCCGCCAAGGACCTGAGCCCTGAACTATTGCTGTGTGCTCAGCTCCCGCCAAGGACCTGAGCCCTGAACTATTGCTGTGTGCTCAGCTCCCGCCAAGGACCTGAGCCCTGAACTATTGTTGTGTGCTCAGCTCCAGTCAAGGACATGAGCCCTGAACTATTGCTGTGTGCTCAGCTCCCGCCAAGGACCTGAGCCCCGAACTATTGCTGTGTGCTCAGCTCCCGCCAAGGACCTGAGCCCTGAACTATTGCTGTCGCTCAGCTCCCACCAAGGACCTGAGCCCTGAACTATTGCTGTGTGCTCAGCTCCCGCCAAAGACCTGAACCGTGAACTACTGCTGTGTGCTCAGCTCCCGCCAAGGACCTGAGCCCTGAACTATTGCTGTGTGCTCAGCTCCCGCCAAGGACCTGAGCCCTGAACTATTGTTGTGTGCTCAGCTCCAGTCAAGGACATGAGCCCTGAACTATTGCTGTGTGCTCAGCTCCCACCAAGGACCTGAGCCCCGAACTTTTGCTGTGTGCTCAGCTCCCGCCAAGGACCTGAGCCCTGAACTATTGCTGTCACTCAGCTCCCGCCAAGGACCTGAGCCCTGAACTATTGCTGTGTGCTCAGCTCCCGCCAAGGACCTGAGCCCTGAACTATTGCTGTCGCTCAGCTCCCGCCAAGGACCTGAGCCCTGAACTATTGCTGTGTGCTCAGCTCCCACCAAGGACCTGAGCCCTGAACTATTGCTCTGTGCTCATCTCCCACCAAGGACCTGAGCACTGAGCTATTGCTGTGTGCTTAGCTCCCGACAAGGACCTGAGCCCTGAACTATTGATGTCGCTCAGCTCCCGCCAAGGACCTGTGCCCTGAACTATTGCTGTGTGCTCAGCTCCCACCAAGGACCTTAGCCCGGAACTATTGCTGTGTGGTCAGCTCCCGCCAAGGACCTGAGCCCTGAACTATTACTGTCGCTCAACTCCCGCCAAGGACCTGTGCCCTGAACTATTGCTGTGTGCTCAGCTCCCGCCAAGGACCTGAGCCCTGAACTATTGCTGTCGCTCAGCTCCCGCCAAGGACCTGAGCCCTGAACTTTTGCTGTCGCTCAGCTCCCGCCAAGGACCTGAGCCCTGAACTATTGCTGTCGCTCAGCTCCCGCCAAGGACCTGACTCTGAACTATTGCTGTGTGCTCAGCTCCCGCCAAGGAACTGGGCCCTGAACTATTGCTGTGTGCTCAGCTCCCGCCAAGGACCTGAGCCCTGAACTATTGCTGTCGCTCATCTCCCGCCAAGGACCTGAGGCCAGAACTGTTGCTGTGTGCTCATTTCCCATCAAGTACCTGAACCCTGAACTATTGCTGTGTGCTCAGCTCCCGCCAAGGACCTGAGCCCCGAACTATTGCTGTGTGATCAGCTCCCGCCAAGGACCTGAGCCCTGAACTATTGCTGTGTGCTCAGCTCCCGCCAAGGACCTGAGCACTGAACTATTGCTGTGTGCTCAGCTCCCGCCAAGGACCTGAGCCCTGAACTATTGCTGTGTGCTCAGCTCCCGCCAAGGACCTGAGCCCTGAACTATTGCTGTGTGCTCAGCTCCCGCCAAGGACCTGAGCCCTGAACTATTGCTGCGTGCTCAGCTCCTGCCAAGGACCTGAGCCCTGAACTATTGCTGTGTGCTCAGCTCCCGCGAAGGACCTGAGCCCTGAACTATTGCTGTCGCTCAGCTCCCGCCAAGGACCTGAGCCCTGAACTATTGCTGTGTGCTCAGCTCCCGCCAAGGACCTGAGCCCTGAACTATTGCTGTGTGCTCAGCTCCCGCCAAGGACCTGAGCCCCGAACTATTGCTGTGTGCTCAGCTCCCGCCAAGGACCTGAGCCCTGAACTATTGCTGTCGCTCAGCTCCCACCAAGGACCTGAGTCCTGAACTATTGCTGTGTGCTCAGCTCCCGCCAAAGACCTGAACCGTGAACTACTGCTGTGTGCTCAGCTCCCGACAAGGACCTGAGCCCTGAACCATTGCTGTGTGCTCAGCTCCCACCAAGGACCTGAGCCCTGAACCATTGCTGTGTGCTCAGCTCCCTCCAAGGACCTGAGCCCTGAACTATTGCTGTGTGCTCAGCTCCCGCCAAGGACCTGAGCCCTGAACTATTGCTGTGTGCTCAGCTCCCGCCAAAGACCTGAGCCCTGAACTATTGCTGTGTGCTCAGCTCCCGCCAAGGACCTGAGCCCTGAACTATTGCTGTGTGCTCAGCTCCCGCCAAGGACCTTAGTTCTGAACTATTGCTGTGTGGTCAGCTCCCACCAAGGACCTGAGCCCTGAACTATTGCTGTGTGCTCAGCTCCCGCCAAAGACCTGAACCGTGAACTACTGCTGTGTGCTCAGCTCCCGCCAAGGACCTGAGCCCTGAACTATTGCTGTGTGCTCAGCTCCCGCCAAGGACCTGAGCGCTGAACTATTGTTGTTTGCTCAGCTCCAGTCAAGGACATGAGCCCTGAACTATTGCTGTGTGCTCAGCTCCCACCAAGGACCTGAGCCCCGAACTTTTGCTGTGTGCTCAGCTCCCGCCAAGGACCTGAGCCCTGTACTATTGCTGTGTGCTCAGCTCCCGCCAAGGACCTGAACTCTGAACTATTGCTGTGTGCTCAGCTCCCGCCAAGGAACTGGGCCCTGAACTATTGCTGTGTGCTCAGCTCCCGCCAAGGACCTGAGCCCTGAACTATTGCTGTGTGCTCAGCTCCCGCCAAGGACCTGAGCCCTGAACTATTGCTGTGTGCTCAGCTCCCGCCAAGGACCTGAGCCCTGAACTATTGCTGTGTGCTCAGCTCCCGCCAAGGACCTGAGCCCTGAACTATTGCTGTGTGATCAGCTCCCGCCAAGGACCTGAGCCCCGAACTATTGCTGTGTGCTCAGCTCCCGCCAAGGACCTGAGCCCTGAACTATTGCTGTCGCTCAGCTCCCATCAAGGACCTGAGCCCTGAACTATTGCTGTGTGCTCAGCTCCCGCCGAGGACCTGAACCGTGAACTACTGCTGTGTGCTCAGCTCCCGCCAAGGACCTGAGCCCTGAACTATTGCTGTGTGCTCAGCTCCCGCCAAGGACCTGAACCGTGAACTACTGCTGTGTGCTCAGCTCCCGCCAAGGACCTGAGCCCTGAACTATTGCTGTGTGCTCAGCTCCCGCCAAGGACCTGAGCGCTGAACTATTGTTGTGTGCTCAGCTCCAGTCAAGGACATGAGCCCTGAACTATTGCTGTGTGCTCAGCTCCCGCCAAGGACCTGAACCGTGAACTACTGCTGTGTGCTCAGCTCCCGCCAAGGACCTGAGCCCTGAACTATTGCTGTGTGCTCAGCTCCCACCAAGGACCTGAGCCCTGAACTATTGCTGTGTGCTCAGCTCCCGCCAAGGACCTGAGCCCTGAACTATTGCTGTGTGCTCAGCTCCCGCCAAGGACCTGAACCATGAACTATTGCTGTGTGCTCAGCTCCCGCCAAGGACCTGAGCCCTGAACTATTGCTGTCGCTCAGCTCCCGCCAAGGACCTGAGCCCTGAACTTTTGCTGTCGCTCAGCTCCCGCCAAGGACCTGAGCCCTGAACTATTGCTGTCGCTCAGCTCCCGCCAAGGACCTGAGTCTGAACTATTGCTGTGTGCTCAGCTCCCGCCAAGGAACTGGGCCCTGAACTATTGCTGTGTGCTCAGCTCCCGCCAAGGACCTGAGCCCTGAACTATTGCTGTCGCTCAGCTCCCGCCAAGGACCTGAGGCCAGAACTGTTGCTGTGTGCTCATTTCCCATCAAGGACCTGAACCCTGAACTATTGCTGTGTGCTCAGCTCCCGCCAAGGACCTGAGCCCCGAACTATTGCTGTGTGATCAGCTCCCGCCAAGGACCTGAGCCCTGAACTATTGCTGTGTGCTCAGCTCCCGCCAAGGACCTTAGCCCTGAACTATTGCTGTGTGCTCAGCTCCCGCCAAGGACCTGAGCCCTGAACTATTGCTGCGTGCTCAGCTCCTGCCAAGGACCTGAGCCCTGAACTATTGCTGTGTGCTCAGCTCCCGCCAAGGACCTGAGCCCTGAACTATTGCTGTCGCTCAGCTCCCGCCAAGGACCTGAGCCCTGAACTATTGCTGTGTGCTCAGCTCCCGCCAAGGACCTGAGCCCTGAACTATTGATGTGTGCTCAGCTCCGCCAAGGACCTGAGCCCCTGAACTATTGCTGTGTGCTCAGCTCCGCCAGGACCTGAGCACTGAACTATTGCTGTCGCTCAGCTCCCACCAAGGACCTGAGTCCTGAACTATTGCTGTGTGCTCAGCTCCCGCCAAAGACCTGAACCGTGAACTACTGCTGTGTGCTCAGCTCCCGACAAGGACCTGAGCCCTGAACTATTGCTGTGTGCTCAGCTCCCGCCAAGGACCTGAGCCCTGAACTATTGCTGTGTGCTCAGCTCCCTCCAAGGACCTGAGCCCTGAACTATTGTTGTGTGCTCAGCTCCAGTCAAGGACCTGAGCCCTGAACTATTGCTGTGTGCTCAGCTCCCGCCAAGGACCTGAGCCCTGAACTATTGCTGTGTGCTCAGCTCCCGCCAAGGACCTGAGCCCTGAACTATTGCTGTGTGCTCAGCTCCCGCCAAGGACCTGAGCCCCGAACTATTGCTGTGTGCTCAGCTCCCGCCAAAGACCTGAACCGTGAACTACTGCTGTGTGCTCAGCTCCCGCCAAGGACCTGAGCGCTGAACTATTCTTGTGTGCTCAGCTCCAGTCAAGGACATGAGCCCTGAACTATTGCTGTGTGCTCAGCTCCCACCAAGGACCTGAGCCCAGAACTTTGGCTGTGTGCCCAGCGCCGGCCATAGACCTGAGCCCTGAACTATTTCTGTGGGCTCAGCTCCCGCCAAGGACCTGAGCCCTGAACTATTGCTGTGTGCTCAGCTCCTGCCTAGGACCTGAGCCCAGAACTATTCTTGTGTGCTCAGCTCCCGCCAAGGACCTGAGCCCTGAACTATTGCTGTGTGCTCAGCTCCCGCCAAGGACCTGAACTCTGAACTATTGCTGTGTGCTCAGCTCCCGCCAAGGACCTCAGCCCTCAACTATTGCTGTGTGCTCAGCTCCCGCCAAGGAACTGGGCCCTGAACTATTGCTGTGTGCTCAGCTCCCGCCAAGGACCTGAGCCCCGAACTATTGCTGTGTGCTCAGCTCCCGCCAAGGACCTGAGCCCTGAACTATTGCTGTGTGCTCAGCTCCTGCCAAGGACCTGAGCCCTGAACTATTGCTGTGTGCTCAGCTCCCGCCAAGGACCTGAGCCCTGAACTGTGCTGTGTGCTCAGCTCCGCCAAGGACCTGAGCCCAGAACTATTGCTGTGTGCTCAGCTCCCGCCAAGCACCTGAGCCCTGAACTATTGCTGTCGCTCAGCTCCACCAAGCACCTGAGCCCTGAACTATTGCTGTGTGCTCAGCTCCCGCCGAGGACCTGAACCGTGAACTACTGCTGTGTGCTCAGCTCCCGCCAAGGACCTGAGCCCTGAACTATTGCTGTGTGCTCAGCTCCCGCCAAGGACCTGAGCCCTGAACTATTGCTGTGTGCTCAGCTCCCGCCAAGGACCTGAGCGCTGAACTATTGTTGTGTGCTCAGCTCCAGTCAAGGACATGAGCCCTGAACTATTGCTGTGTGCTCAGCTCCCGCCAAGGACCTGAACCGTGAACTACTGCTGTGTGCTCAGCTCCCGCCAAGGACCTGAGCCCTGAACTATTGCTGTGTGCTCAGCTCCGCCAAGGACCTGAGCCCTGAACTATTGCTGTGTGCTCAGCTCCGCCAAGGACCTGAGCCCTGAACTATTGCTGTGTGCTCAGCTCCACCAAGGACCTGAACCATGAACTATTGCTGTGTGCTCAGCTCCGCCAAGGACCTGAGCCCTGAACTATTGCTGTCGCTCAGCTCCCGCCAAGGACCTGAGCGCTGAACTGTGCTGTGTGCTCAGCTCCGCCAAGGACCTGAGCCCTGAACTATTGCTGTGTGCTCAGCTCCGCCAAGGACCTGAGCCCTGAACTATTGCTGTGTGCTCAGCTCCCGCCAAGGAAATGAGCCCTGAACTATTGTTGTGTGCTCAGCTCCAGTCAAGGACATGAGCCCTGAACTATTGCTGTGTGCTCCGCTCCCGCCAAGGACCTGAGCCCTGAACTATTGCTGTGTGCTCAGCTCCCGCCAAGGACCTGAGCCCTGAACTATTGCTGTCGCTCAGCTCCCGCCAAGGACCTGAGCCCTGAACTATTGCTGTCGCTCAGCTCCCACCAAGGACCTGAGCCCTGAACTATTGCTGTGTGCTCAGCTCCCGCCAAAGACCTGAACCGTGAACTACTGCTGTGTGCTCAGCTCCCGACAAGGACCTGAGCCCTGAACTATTGCTGTCGCTCAGCTCCCGCCAAGGACCTGATCCCTGAAATATTGCTATGTGCTCAGCTCCCGCCAAGGACCTGAGCCCTGAACTATTGCTGTGTGCTCAATTCCCGCCAAGGACCTGAGCCCTGAACTATTGCTGTGTGCTCAGCTCCCCCCAAGGACCTGAGCCCTGAACTATTGCTGTGTGCTCAGTTCCCCCCAAGGACCTGAGCCCTGAACTATTGCTGTGTGCTCAGCCCCTGCCTGAGGTCTGAGCTAGAACTGCTGTTTGCTGCCCCGCCCTGACTGAGGGCCTGGGGCTTAAACCACTGACTCTGTTTGCTCAGCCCCTGCCTGAGGGTCTGAGCCGAGACCTGTGGTTGGTTGCCCCGCCCTGACTGAAGGCTTGGGGCCTAATCTACTGACTCTGTTTGTTTTTGCTCAGCCCCTGCCTGAGGGTCTGAGCCCATGGACCTTCGTAGACTGACTTGCAGATTTAGGCCGTGGAGTGACGCTGCCTGGCTCCCGGCCACACCTGAGACGGCCGAGCCCCCTTACAAGGCCCCACCATAATTCAAACCCTAACCCTGCCCCATGACCCCTTAGTCCCTCCCACCTGTCACCGGAAGTCCTGCCCCATGGGGGTATTAATTTGTGGTCAAGGCGGCCACATGACTGGAAGCCAGGTATGTCATGTGACCCCTCTAAGAACTCCTCCCACCACCCTCTACCAATCAGGATGGGTTTCCTCCTGGAAGGACCACCCCAAGAGGAGATTTGACCAATCAGGGCGAGCTCTGGGGTAGGAGGGTGACCTTTCCCGACGTGTGTCTTGTGACCCCTCTAAGAACTCCTCTCACTGCCCTCGACCAATTAGGATCGGTTTTGTCCTGACAGGACCACCCCAAGAGGGGATTCTGACCAATCAGGGTGAGTTCTGGGGCAGGGTGTCCCGTCCGGGAGTGGGCCTTGTGACCCCACTAAGAACTCCTCCCAGGGCCTTCTGCCAATCAGGGTGCAGCACCATCACCTCCTAAGTCCCAGTGCTGGACGGACAAGGCCATCTCTCACCAAGGACCCATGGTTTAGAAATTGTGGGAAGGTTGCGGAGAGGAAACCTGGAGTCCTTCACCACCCCCGTGAGAACTTCGGACTCTGTCTTCGCCCGAGGTCTTTGACCATCCGCAGAGAAAGCGCTACATCAGCGACAGTGCCGAGGAGGAGGAGGGAGCAACCTAGGGGAGCCCTTTGGCCCAGCCGTTGATAGATACGCCGGAACCCGAACCCAAAACCCAACTGCTTGTGAGACACCCCGATAGAGGTGGAATGCGACTGCGGCTCTGGGGAGTCACCGGCGCACAAGGTGAACACAGGTAAAGGAATGATTTAGTCAAGGGTGAAAGTAACTTCCAGGACTTCCCGGTACTGCCGGAGTCCTGAGGGGGTGTGGCCTCAACCGGAAGGGGCGGAACCTCTCAAGATTGAAAAGTCCTGCAGCATCGTCTGTGGCTGGGAGCCCCAGGCCCTTTAAATCCCCCCCCGCAGCTCTGGCAGCCGGGTTCGAGCGTGGATTTAAAGGGCGCGGAGCTCCCATGGCTGTGGGGATCCTGAGCCTTCCCCGGCTGGAGCCAGGATTTAAAGGGCCCGGAGCTCCTGCCGCTCCGGAGAGCTCTCAGCCCTTTTATTCCCTGTCCCAGCCTGGGTGCTGGAGCTGCGTGGAGGGGAATGAAAGGGCTCTGGGATCTACGCAGCCACAGGGAGCGCTGAGCCCATTAAATCCCGGCCCCAACCAGCTGCTGGAACTGTGTCGGGGCGGGGAGAGATTTAATGAGCTCTGGTTTCCCAGCAACCACCGGAGCTCTGACCCCTTTAATTCCCAGCCCCAGCCCAGCTCCTGGAGCTGCGGGGGGAATTTAAAGGGCTCTGGGCTCCCCGCAGCCATAGGAGTTCTGAGCCAGAGATGAAAGTAAGCTGGTACGGGCCAGTACAGCATAGCGGTAAGAGCCAGTATGCTGTGCCAGACCGCACCGGCTTCCTCAGCGGGGAGTTAAAGGGCTCAGAGCGCCGGTGGCTGCAGGGAGCCCAGAGCCCTTTAAATCCCTCCTCCCCTCCCACCGCAGCTTCGGCAGCCGGGCTGGGAATTAAAAATCTCGGTGCTCCCTGCAGCGGCAGGAGCTCTGGGCCCTTCAAATCACGGACCCAGCCCGGCAATCCTCTGGCTCCCCGCAGCCATGGGAGCTCCGGGCCCTTTAAATCCACACCCGAACCCAGCTGCCAGAGCTGGGGGGGAATTTAAAGGGCTCTGGGCTCCCTGTAGCCACGGGAGCTCTGAGCCCTGGTCGCAGCCCCAGCCTGGCTTCGGAGCTGTGGGGATATTTAAAGGTCTCTGGGATTCTGGCAGCTGCTGGATCTCCGCGCCCTTCAAATCCCGGCCCCAGCCCGACTGCTGGAGCTGCGGGGGAAAATTAAAGGGCTCTGGGCTCCCCGCATCCGTGGAACCTCTGAAGCAGAGATGAAAATAAGCCATTACGGTCCAGTACGGCATACCAGGAAGAGCCAATATGCCGTGCCAGACCGCACCGGCTTCCTGAGCAGGGATTTGAACGTCTCAGAGCTTTGGCGGCTGTAGGGAGCCCAGAGCCCTTTAATTTTCCCCCGCAGCTCCGGCAGTCGCGCTGGGGCCAGATTTAAAGGGCTCGGTGCTCCCCGCAGCCATGGGAGCTCCGGGCCCTTCAAATCCACACCCGAATCCGGCTGCGGGGGGAATCTAAAGGGCTCAGGGCTCCGCGGCGGCCTGAGCCCTTGGCCCTTTAATTTGCCCCTGAGCCCAGGGTTAATTTAAAGACCCTGGGGCTCCCAGCCATAGCCGATGCACCAGGACCTTTAAATTGTGAGAGGCCCCTTAAAGGGCTCACAGCAGGGGGGAAAGTAACTTCCAGGACTTACCAGTACTGTCGGAATCCTGAGGGGGCGTGGCCTCTTCCGGTTGAGGCCACGCCCCCTCAGGATTCCGACAGTACTGGTAAGTCCTGGAAGTTACTTTCCCCCCTGCTGTGAGCCCTTTAAATCCCAGCCCCAACCCAGCTGCTGGAGCTGCATGGAGGGGAATTAAAGGGCTCTGGGGTCTATGCAGCCACGGGGAGCGCTGAGCCCATTAAATCCCGGCCCCAGCCCAGCTGCTGGAGCTGCGGGGGCAGGGGGGATTTAATGGGCTCTGGGTTCCCAGCAACTGCCGGAGCTCTGAGCCCTTTAATTCCCGGCCCCAGCCCAGCTCCTGGAGCTGCAGGGGGAATTTAAAGGGCTCTGGGCTCCCCGCAGCCATAGGAGTTCTGAGCCAGAGATGAAAGTAAGCCGGTATGGGCCAGTACAGCATAGCAGCAAGAGCCAGTACACTGAGCCGGACCGCACCGGCTTCCTCCACGGGGATTTAACAGGCTCAGAGCTCCGGCGGCTGTGGGGAGCCCAGAGCCCTTTAAATCCCTCCTCCCCTCCCACCGCAGCTCCGGCAGCCGGGCTGGGGCTGCAAATTAAAAAGCTCGGTGCTCCCTGCAGTGGCAGGAGCTCTGGGCCCTTCAAATCCCGGCCCCAGCCCGGCAACCCTCTGGCTCCCTGCAGCCGTGGGAGCTCCGGGCCCTTTAAATCCACACCTGAATCCGGCTGCCGGAGCTGCGGGAATTTAAAGGCTCTGGGCTCCCTGTAGCCACGGGAGCTCTGAGCCCTTTAATTCGCAGCCCCAGCCTGGCTTCCAGAGCTGCAGAGGGTATTTAAAGGTCTCTGGGATTCCCGCAGGCACGGGATCTCTGAGCCCTTTAAATCCTGGCCCCAGCCCGACTGCCAGATCTGCAGGGGGAAATTAAAGGGCTCTGGGCTCCCCGCAGCCGTGGGTTCTCTGAAGCAGAGATGAAGATAAGCCATTACGGACCCGTACGGCGCACCAGGAAGAGCCAATATGCCGTGCCGGACTGCACCGGCTTCCCCAGCATGGATTTGAATAGCTCAGAGCTTTGGCGGCTGCAGGGAGCCCAGAGCCCTTTAATTTCCCCCCGCAGCTCTGGCAGCCGGGCTGGCGCCAGATTTAAAGGGCTCGGTGCTCCCCGCAGCCGTGGGAGCTCTGGGCCCTTTAAATCCACACCTGAATCCGGCTGCTGGAGCTGCGGGGGAATCTAAAGGGCTCGGGGCTCCGCGGCGGCCTGAGCCCTGGGCCCTTTAATTTGCCCCTGAGCCCAGGGTTAATTTAAAGACCCTGGGGCTCCCAGCCACAGCCGATGCCCCAGGATCTTTAAATCTCTTCTGGTTGAGGCCACGCCCCCTCAGGATACTGGCAGTACCGGTAAGTCCTGGAAGTTACTTTCCCCCCTGCTGTGAGCCCTTTAAATCCCAGCCCCAACCCAGCTGCTGGAGCTGCAAGGGGAATTTAAAGGGCTCTGGACTCTCTACAGCTGCCAGAGCTCTGAGCCCTTTAAATCCCCGCCGAGGAAGCCGGTGCGGTCCGGCACGGCGTACTGGCTCTGGCTGGTACTCCGTACTGGCCCGTACCAGCTTACTTTCACCTCTGGATTAAGTGACGGTTAAGGTCGTGAGACGTTCCATAGAGCTCTCCTGGCCGCAGTGCCCATGACAGAAGGTGGTACGTTCCGTTCCGCCATGACATTCCTAAACACATCCCATCTTTAAGGTCCATGTCTGCTAGGAACTGAGCGCGTCTGGGTCACGGCCCGGACTAAGTCGAGCATTTTAGAACCATTAACCACAGAGCCTTTGTACACAAAAGCCCCTTTATCGTTCCATGAAGAGAGATTTGTAGCCTGGCCCAGCTTCTTTAGCAGTACGAATGCATTTTTCTTAGAACACTTCTTCACGTTATCCAGCACCTGCTGAGCAACAGACTCTGAGCTCTTTGGTGTTTCTGGGGGGTTGCAGTTACATTCTGTCCCTGTTCTGGTAGAAACAGACTGATTTTCACTTTCTCTGCGTCGCTCGGCTTCACGTACATTAGGCACCTTTAAAGCTCGGCGCTGTAAGGTTTAGCCTTTTAGTATTCGGCTCAGTCGGTTCTTTGAAGAACAGACTCGTTTCAGCATCCAGTAAGTGAGTTGTGGTCAGTCGTTAGGCCCCCTGAGGATACAGAGGTCACCAGTGTTCTGAGCGAAGCGTCAGATTTTTCCCAACTCTCTTTAGAATGCCGTTTTTTAGCCCCCCTGCCCTCTGGGGATACAGCGTCCATCAGTTTTCTGAATGAACAATCAAACTGTTCCCAAATACTAGAATATAGGGGAGCGGTGACGAGCTTATGGTTTTGGGAGAATGATTTGTCAGTCCTTGGTGTTTTATTCACAACCCCTAGAGCGCATGCTCCGGGTTTGTGAATGTGTGTGGTTCTGCGCACGTTCAGAGTCCCTCGAACGCATGCTCCGGGTTTGTGAATGTGGGTGTTTTCTCAGGGTTTGCTGTGGCAGTGGCCGCTGAGGAACTGGAGTTGTGGTTGTTGTTTACCAGAGTCTTGTTTTGCCCTTGGGTTTGCCGTATATGAGATTTGGACTGCCTGGATGCTTCAGCTGCACTCTTGTGCTGTTTTGCGTTGTTAAAAGTCTCAAAGCAGATTCCTGGTTCTTTGGCGGTTCTGGAGGAGGTGTCCTTGTAGAGCAGACTAAGCGTTGTCAGAAAAGTTGCCCGTGCCTATGTGGGGTGGGGGGAACCATTTTACAAAACTGAACTTTACCATCTTTCTCACCCACACCTATGTATTCACTTCAAATACAAAACCTCACAGAACAACCCAACCAATAAGCAAAATATATTTACTGGGCTTCTTCCATCCATCAGTCACTGATGCTGGTGAATTTTCCCATTCAGCTGTCTCGTTCCCTTTTCTTCTGAGCTTGTTTTCCCTCTGCTCTAAGGATCTCTCATGTTTTCACCGTACTGTGGAGCAAACAGCATTATTATAAAACACATGGAACCGTCTTGTAAACTTAAAAACTAAATATTCATTAGGGTGTTTTTCTGTTTAAAAAGTCACAGCTTTAAAACAAATCATCCAGTTCATTCTGTAAGAGAAACAACTGTTTTGAGTTTATTTCTACCACTTAAAACATAAACCAAAAAACAACAAACAAACAAACAAACAACAAAAACCTCCAACATTTTTTAAAATACATCTCATTTTGCAGAATAAAAACCAAACTGCTTTTAAAATCCATTTTAAACCACATTTTGCACAGGAAAAAACCCTGTTGCTTTGAAACAAACCAAGTACTTTTAAAACCCTACACCTATGCCTTGCCCAGACCCCTCTCACACACAAATTAGCAGCTTTAGAAACACACTAAACCAAGTTTGCCTCCATATACTTTTCAATAACCCCCACCCCCCATACATTTAAAAGTCAGTTGCAAAAATGTTCCCTTTCACTAAGGGATCATGTGTTGCAGGCACATGCTTGTCCCGTTCCCCCATGTGTGTTTGGGCCTTCAGGTTAAAGAACAAGCAAAAATGTTAGTTACTATTACCACCAAATCCCTATACAAACTGTGCAATACTTAAAGATTTTTAAAACAGTATTAAGCACAACTATAGTTAAAATGGTTTTACCGTGGCCTGGTGGTGAACTGCAGCTTAATGTTCTGGGTCCATGCTAAGCAGATCATGCTGCACTGCAGATAGGCACCATGATATTCCTAAGACAGCCTGAGTATTGTACAAGAGTGGCATTATAAAATGTATAGTTTCAGAGTTCAAGCCAGCCAGCCCTACCTCTGTCTGCCGTCCAGCAGCCTTCCAAGAAAGTTTCTGTTGAAAGGACAGTCTCCAACAGACCAGAGGTTTTATACCATCTTAGCCCATTGTTCAAACAGACTTCAGCATAGTAGCTAGCAGGTTAATTTAATCCCCACGGCTCTGAACTAATAGATCCTTAAGGACTTTAGGCACCCCTCCAGCACCCCTGTGGTGATCTGGGGTGGGAACCAAGCTGTCTGCACAACAGGGCTTTTTCTTTTTCCTTTTTCTGTAAGTTAAAATAAATGATTCTGCGGGGCCTTCTTAGAGTATTGAACAGTCCCCATTTCCAAGCGGGGCCCTTTGCAGATATCAATGAATGTCTTGGGGCTTGGGTTTTTTTAAACACGTTTCTTTCATGCTTAAAGTTTGGGGTGGGGTGTTTACTAGAAAGAATGACCCAGAGCATTCGACCAACTCCAGGGCCATATTTAATCTGTCCAATAGTGTTCCACCAACTCCTGGGGTCATATTGAAACTATCTAATTGAGTTCTGCCAACTCCAGCAGTTATATTGAAACTGTCCAATAGCATCTGCGAATTCCTGAGGTTTTATTTCATTTCATATTAATCAGAACTCACCATCCACCCCCCCCCCCCCCCCACCAATTTAACCCAAAGGCAACAAGGGTAAGTAATCGCAGTCACCCAGGCTAGTCAGTGAGGGGTTAAACCCACTCAGTTCAACAGGATAAGTCAACTGTATTGTACTCAAACACAGGTCTGATCAGCCTGCTTGTTTTACTGTAAGCACATTTCTTAGGATTTTCCCCACCACAACATACATTTCAGCTTTTTGCTGTAAATGGGTCACTTTACACTCAAAACCCTGGCGCTAGCTTCTCACAAACAATTGATTTCTTATTTAAAAGACATACAGCTCCTTGAAACCAAGCCAAGATGCTTCATTAACACTTTTAGCTCATTTAAGGGCCAAAGGCCTTTGAACAGAAACACAGATAGTCACAAAGCCCTTTTCAATAGGGTTTATTTTAAATTTTACAGCTACCAAGTTTTCTATCGCATGTTTGTCCCCTCACCATTCTCTAGCTGAATCCTTTTAGATTCCTTACAAATAGTCTTTTCCTTAAGCAGGAATCTGTAACTTTTTGTGCAGACTAGACGGCCAATATCACGCCGTGCCGTGGATAAATGACCCCGCGTTGTGTTTGGATCAGAATCACACGAGGCCCCTTTATTACGAGCATGCCGGGGGCGGGGACCAGCAAATTGGCTTACCCCTGAATAGAGATTTTTCAACAGGTTTTATAGCAAAAACCCCACAATTTGTGGGTCCTTGTTCACATGATTGCCATAACTGGAGAAATGCTGTGCAAGTGAGTGAGTGGAGCCCCTGACTGTGTATTAAAAAAAATCAACCAGACGGTGCCACAATTTTTTCCACTCCAGCTGTAAGCAGGTTATTTTCTTTAAAACACAGTCAGGGGCTCCACTCAACTGCACAGCATTGAACAAGGTCCCCCCTTGCACTAAATGTTCTTGGCTTAGGCACAGACATTGCACAGCAGAACCTCTGGCAATCACTGTGTTTAATCAGCTTTCCAAACCCAGCTCAGCACATAGGCCCCAGAGCTTGTGGTTTATATCCACTGAAGTCCAAGGCACTCAGTCGTGGGGCTGTTGGCCTGGCGCATCTATGACACGGCCCTCGCAATCTTCACAAAGCTTTTCCCTCAGGCAGTGCTTAAGGGCAGCATAAATAGCAATGCGTACAATAGTCTGCGTGACTTTTTTACGCTCACAACGTGGCACTGGCTCAGTTAGTTCTATGCCAAGCCTCCTCCGAAACCCCTCATGGCCATCATCCTCAGAGTCCTCTTCAACAATTTGTATCGGCATTGAGCAAAACCGAGGTGGGCCCAGTTCATCTTCCCTGCTTGATGCAATGCTGTCCAGGGCTTCCAGGCTGTCTAGAAAGGCATTGTCGAGCTGTTGAGAGATTTTCAGAACAGAAACAGTGTAAGCGCCACAGTGTTTGTTTTTAGATTTACACAACTCCTGGTTCCTTACCCGTTAAGAAGCGATTGCTTCTTAATCATTCATTACCTGTGTGACATCTTTACCATTCACCTTGTCCACCGGTGACTCCCCCCAGCCTCAATCGCATTCCACCTCTAAGTGGATGGACAAAGAGAGGTCACCATGCTCATTGGGGTGTCTCACAAGCAGTTGGGTTTGGGGTTCTGGTTCGGTTTATCCATCAATTGCTGGGCCGAAGGGCTCCCCTCGGTCACTCCCTCCTCCTCCTCCTCCTCGGCACTGTCGCTGATGTAGCGCTTTCTCCGTGGATAGTCAAAGACCCTTGGGATGAAGACAGTCTGAAGTTCTCACGGGGATGGTGAAGGAGTCAGGTTTCCTCTCAGCAGCCTTCCCACGATTTCTAAACCATGTGTCCTTGGTAAGAAATGGCCTCATCTGTCCGGCGCTGGGACTTAAGGGTAATGGTGCTGCACTCTGATTGGCAGAGGGCCTTGGGAGGAGTTCTTAGTGGGGTCATACGGCCCACTTCCGGACAGGTCACCCTGCCCGAATTCTCCTGATTGGTCAAAATCTCCTCTTAGGGCAGTCCTATCAGGTCAAACCCATCCTAATTGGTAGATGGCGGTCGGAGGAGTTCTTAGAGGTCACACGACCCACTTCTGGATGGGTCACCCCACCTCGGAACTCACCCTGACTGGTCAAATCTCCTCTCAGGGTGGTCCTTCTGGGATGAAACCCATCCTGATTGGTAGAGAGTGGTGGGAGGAGTTCTTAGAGGTCACATGACACACCTTGCTTCCAGTCATGTGGCCACCTTGACCCCGAGTTAAACCCCCATGGGGCGGGACTTCCAGTGACAGGTGGGAGAGACTAAGGGGTCAACAGGTAGGGCTTGGGAGGGTCAAGGGAGGGTTAGGGTTTGATTGATGGTGGCGTTCTGATAAATACCAAGATTACATGGATAACGTGGAAAGAAATGTGGACTCGTTACCTCTGCACCGGGACTATGACTGCCCTATTGACCTACCACCTTGGTTGAAAGCTGCTTTTCCCTGTATTTATGCATTGTTGGGACCAGAATTAGTGGATCTCCCTGCGTGCAGTCATGAAAACCGGTCCTAAGAGCAGGCCCTTTTGGGGAAGAAGAAATGTGGGACTCTGCTACGCCTCTCTTTAGACAATCAGCTCCTGAACAAAGTGATCATTTGAAACCATGACCCTCTGCTGCGAATCCCACAATTGTTGGCTCACAGGAAATCTGCAAAGGGTTTCATCAAACTTCATCTGCAAGGATTTCCAATCTAACCCTCGTTTGGCCAAGAGACAAATTGAAGACAGATTTCAAAACAGATGATGGACATTTTAACGGTCTCATATGCTAGTTGAGCTAACTAAGGGTCCCCTGACCTTGAAACACTTCATCAGTGATGTATTTGGGGACAGTGTCATCTATTCGGGTGAAATATGTCTCTTTTTGGAGAACCCAGAGCAGCACACGCAGCACATCCGAACCTGGAGAGGTTTCAGCAGCATGGTCTCAACACAGAATTGGAAAAGCGGAACCTCCAGCCAACTCTCCACAGAGTTTTGGGGGTACATCCTCTCCCCAGAAGATGTTACCATTAATGCAAATAAGGTGGAAGCCATTGATAAATGGGGCGAAGTTGGAAGTCCTCAAGAAGTGCCTAGACTTCACTCATCCTGTGAAATCGAGGCGTGCCGGCTCTCAGTGATGTAGACAGAAAACCACGCACCCCACACAGAGGTTGGAACCACCCACTGCCCAGTTGTCCTGAGGAGCCATGATGTCTCCAGGAGCTGGGTAAAGGGCACAGGGATCAGCCTCTCAAAGGTAGGGGAGGGTTGTGTGAGGAGAGGGTCTAAGAGAGG
Source organism: Mauremys reevesii (assembly GCF_016161935.1). Classification (NCBI taxonomy): domain Eukaryota; kingdom Metazoa; phylum Chordata; order Testudines; family Geoemydidae; genus Mauremys; species Mauremys reevesii. The sequence goes on from NW_024100739.1 coordinate 26,296, forward strand.
AGGATCATGGGCTAGGCTCTGTATTTGGGCTTGGCAGGGATCAAGAGAAGGGAGAGGGCTGTTAGAGGGCAATGCGAGGTGGGAGGGGGGTTGGAGATGGGGGCAAGGCCTGAAAAGTTCAGCTGCTTTAGATCAACTGTGCCAGAGAATCACTGGTTGAAGTGACTGAAAGCTCTGAGCTGGGGCTGGCCAAAATCCTCCTCCTCAGATGGGAACATCCCAAAAGTCTGTAGAAGCTCAGCCTCTGAGGTGAACATTGTGGCCCTAACCTCTCTCTGCTCTATACCTCACAGGATTCCAGCCAGCTGTTCCAATGCAGGAGGAAAACTGTGCCACCGAAGTCTCCCAGCACCTGGTCAGTGAAGTGCCACTTAACCCCGCTGTGATGCACAGACCTTGCCCTGGCTGGCTGCACAGGGCTGAATTTCACCCGTCAGGCGTAAGGAAATAATTGTCTGAAAGCCTTTTCTTTTGGATGTCTGTCTAGTGGGAAAGAACCATGGGGATTTTTAGCCTGTTTTGCCCCATGCCTGGTGCTTCAATGACGCAGAGATGTGCTGATGCATTGGTTGATTTCCCCACCTTTTAATCTACTCTCTTCTTCTCTTTTAACAGGTATTCTAAGGGTCCCCCGTGCATCATATGGGCATTCTTGAGTGTGCAGATTGCATCAGACCTGCACCTGAATAATTAATAGTGACTGAAATATGCAGACACTAAAGTTCTGCAACCAAATTCTCAGAAACATTCCTCTTCAATGTAAGATCAGGATTTTGGTTTAAATTTATTTTTATTTAAAAAAAATTGCTAAGCAGATGCTACACTGTAAGAAGAGGAAAGAGAATCAAAAACTGAAAGATTGTTACTAAAACCAGTGAACACCTGCAGAGAATGGAGACCAGCAAAGCAGACAAATGAATACTGTGAGTAAATAACCTGAAAGCAAATGGGAAGAAAACCTCATCTGGGTAATTGTGGCTCTTGGGGCAAAAATCGGGTTCCTGGTACGTAGCCTGGCTGAGATCATCCCTTTTACCTGAATCCCAGACCTGGAATTCCAATGTCATTCTCTGTGTGGTGTCCTTATTTTATTCCTAGGGAAAGGATCCCCAAAGGAGGTGTAAGGATCCGGGACTCTAGTGTCTGCCAGAAGCTTCAGCCACCTTCACAGGTAGAAGTCACTGGCTTTCCTACAATGCCGCTAGTGCTCTTCCTGCTCTCAGATCTGCTCCCTCCAGCAGGACAGAGACACCCCTTAACTCCCGAGTCCTGATTTCCTGCCATTCAAGGGGCTGAGGGTTTGCATTGCCCCCACCCCAACCATCTGAGACTTTTCCTATGGGAATCTCCCTAGAGCAGGGGAGAAATCTGTTCTTTCATTAGAACCAGTCTGCTCAGTAAATCCACCCACACTGACCTCATCTCAGATGCTTTGTTTATCCAAGATTAGTGGTATCTTAGGAAAACCCTTAGTGTGTTGGGGTGTGAGGTGGAGCAGGGGATGCAGGAGCACCAGCAGATTCCCCTGAAGAACACCACCCTGTCTTTCTCTGGTCAGGTTAGAGCTCACCGTCCATTGCGGAGGTGAAGACCGGATGGGAGCTGCTGGATTGACCTTGATGTGCCATGTCAGGACCTACATCTCAGGGGTGGCCAGCAGCAGATGTAACACGTGTGTCCAGGAATGGGCTAAATAACCTACATTGAGAGGTAAGTAAAATCATGACCACATGTAGACATCACAGGAATTGATGGGGATTGACCCAGGGTTCTTCAGCACAAGCCCCTCTCACTCACTGTCAACAAATCCAGCTCCACCCACTAGACCACACCCCATTCCAGAGCCCCAGAACCCAGGAGCCCTGATTCTCAGACCCAGGCCTCACATCACAAGGCCAAACTTCCTCCCATTATGGGCGCTGCAGAAGGGACCATTGGCAAAAAAATACCCTCTGCATTCCCTCTGTCAGAGACTGCGGCCACGGGTGACAAGTGAATGAGCTGAGATCTCCCCTGTGGGAATACGAGGGGCTGCACATTTGGGGTTTCACAGGGATGGCCTCTGGCAGCCATTGACAGAGTGTTCCTGGCAGGAGATTTTCCATCTCTTACAAAGGGTTTCTGTTCCCACAGATCTCAGCCGCTCAGCAGAATGCGGGAGGCCGAGTGCTGATGGGCTAGAGGGTCCCAGAAGTCGCTGTGCAGCAGGGGCAGTGTCTGCAGTCACCGTGGGCCACACCCTGCGCTCCAGACAATCCAGGCTGGTTCCCTGTATTGCAAAGGGGACTTTGGCTTGGGGAATTGGTGCTGGTGCCTGTGTCCACAACTGGGATGTTTTTCTGAGGCTACTCCATGGTCCATGAAGCGCCATGAAAGCAAGAGGAGAATGGACTTTAGAGAGAGAGACGGGACCTCTGCGGAGCTGCTGCAGTCAAACATCCACAGCCAGAAGAGAGACGATGGGAAACACGCTTCACTGGCTGGCCACAGCCGCAGCAGCTGTCTCTGAAAGCTCTGCTCATGCTCCAGCCAACAGAGGCAGGACGAAGAGCCACACAGGGAGAGCCTGGGTTGCAATTAGCAAGTCGCAGTTTTTTCAGTGGATTATGCTGCCCAGACCGTCTATTTCCTGCAATGTGCACATCCAGCCTCCCTAGCTGACCTCACTGGGAGTTAGGTTCTCCGTGCCCACAGGACAGGGCTGGCCTTACCATGAGGCGAACTGAGGTGGCTGCAGGTGCCAAACTGTGGCAGGGCACCACTAGGACAGGCGTAGAAAATTGTGTCTGGTGCTGGTGCATATGTTTTCTCTCTGCTGTAGATGCACAGAGATGGTGGAGTGCTGTGCTGGAGGAAGGGGCACAAGAGACATAACAGGCAGGCAGGAGAAAGGGGAGAGGGAATAACAGAAAGCAGCAGGAGCTGCAGGGAGAGAGAGGAGGAGGAGCCTCTAATGTTCCTCTCGAGCACCCCCAGGAGTCTGGACTAACACCAGCTTGTCAGGGAGCTTCCTATTTCCTGCTGCTTCCCTGAACCCGCTTGAGGAGAACAGGCAGTCAACTGAAGTAGTAGGAGCCGAGTAGGCCCTTAAGATGCTGATATCTTCCCTCATTCAGACCCTGCTACCAGCCCGCTTATTTGTCCCCTGCCACTCTAGCTGGCACAGAACAGCAGTCATGAGTGAAAGAAGAAAAGGCCCCTCTGAGGCAGCATTCAGAAAAAGAAAGAAAGCAAAGGAAGCTTTTCTGTCTAAGCAGGAAGGAGCTCTCCTGAGATACATAGACAAAAATGTTCATGGTGAGCCTTCTGGCCCCAGTGAGGATGTGAGTGGTGAGGAGATGCCTGATCTTCCAGGTAGTCAGAGTGCACGTGACCTGGCAGCTACTGCAGCATCCATATCTTCATCTCAAATGGATGTAACCATGCACATTCCTGAAGAAAAGTGTAGATCAGAGAAGAGTGTGGTGGAGGCACAAGAAACAGCTGCTGCTGAGTTCAGTTCCTTAAATCTAGATGATCCAGGACTGTGGACCCACTTGAGCAGTAGCCTGAGGGACTTCCTTGTACTGCCTGGGCCACAGCAAGTGAAAAACTTCACATTCCCCAAAGACAATGAAAATAGAAGTTTCCATCCAACACATTCCTGGTGTGAAATCCCCAATGGTGACAAAGTGGAGGCCATGGCTTATGAACTCAAAACCCAGAATACTGCATACTGTTTTTGTTGCAAACTCTTCTAGTCTAATGTTCCAGCCACACTGAGTTCTACAGGAACAAAGGACTGGACAAATCTGGCTAGAAATGTGGCATGCCACGAGAAGGCAGCAAATCAGCAGAGAGCATTCCACAGGTGGAAAGAGCTTGAGATGAGCCTAAGGTTAAAGGCCACCAGAGATGATGAGCATCAAGAGAAGATTGCATCAGAGTTCTGAAAAGGTTTTTTGCCATTGTGAGGGGGCTTGCTACCCAAAACCTAGCACTGCGCGGCACTTCAGATCAGCTGCATGTGCCAAACAATGGAAACTTCTGCATAGAACCTCCTCACCACACAAGTTCCCCAACCCACCACCCTTTCTTTAATCATAATAATAATTCATAATAAATAAATGACTATTCATCAGAAGAAAGAAAGAACATTCTAGTTCTTACATCTCCTGCTTTCTTTGTATGTGTCAGTCTTCCTTAGATCATAGGGGCTTTGTATCAGGGAGTGTCCTTACTTTCCCTGTCTCGTAAAGCGCACACTAGTGACACTGACCAGATAAAAAATGGAGACATCACATGCACACAAAAATAACCTAGCCCTTTGTTATGGAGACTGTTCTCCTCAGTAAAGCACGCTATAAACATTAGGAAATGCACAGAGGACTAAAAGGCTGCAAAGTGAAGCACTCTCAAGTTAGGAAATACCAGAATGAGCATTGCCTGTGCAACATTAACTCTGCAAGAAATGAGGCAGGGATCCTACAGGCCAAAGACTCCTTCAATACACAGCCCCAGAGCATAAACCCCTGTGCACTGAATAAGAAAGGGGTCCCGTGGGAAAAAAATACTATGGGATCATGTCATTAAAGCCTGCATCATCCTGCAAATGCACAAGAGGACGGAATTGAGGTGCCAGGGCAACACTTCTTTGGACATTTGCTAACCTGAGAATGCTTCACTTTGTAACCTTTCCATCCTGTTTAAAAGCCTTGACTTTGTATTTCCTAATGATTTTATTGATGAAAGCAAATGTGAGTAACATTAAATGAAGGGTTTTTGTTTGTTAATTTCCTTTTTTTTTTAATAGAAAGAAAATCTTTCATCTCTGTGCTGTGTAACGGGATGACCCCCCCTCCTGCTCCAGCCTGGAAGGGGTTGGAAAAGCCCTGCAGAGGGCTGGGCAAGGTAAAACCCTGGCTGATTGGGGGAAGTGGCTGCAGCTGGGGCCATGCCCCAAACTGAGCGACAGGGCCTTATAAGAAGGCCAGGGACACTGAAAGGATCAGTCTCTCTCTCGCTCTTGCTTGAAGGGCCTGGGTGGAGCTGGGCTGGGGAGCTCCTGCCTGGAAAGCCCCAGGCTGTGGCCTAGCATAAGGCCAAGAGGTCCTGGGGGTTGCAGAGGGCAGCCCAGGGGTAGGCCAAGGCAGCAGGTCCAGACCCTCCTTGCTGGTGATGAGTGGCTGATCCTGCAGCCTGCCCCAGGGCGTGGGGGCTAGACGATGACTGGCAGTAGCTGTATACTGATGTGAGGTGGGGATAGTGGGTTGGAGGTTCCCCAAGGAGGGGAGACCCTGAGACTGAGGGGTTACTGCCAGGCAGGGCCAGCTCCAGACACCAGCCTACCAAGCAAGTGCTTGGGCCGCACCTTGGGACCGGGCAGCACTGAGGGGGGAGGGTTGTTTTTGTTTTGGTTTGGCCGGGCGGCACTGGGGGGAGGCGGGGCTTGGGAGATGTGGTGCCATGCTGGGGACTTGAGCAGCGTGGCGCTCGGCTGGGGCAGGCTTCAGTGGCACGGCGCTGGCGGAGTGCGGGGACTTGGGTGGTGCGATGCAATGCTCGGGGCGGGGACTTGGCGGTGTGGCGCTCGGGGCGGCGGCGCGATGCTCGGGGCAGGGGCGGCGCTCTTTGTTTTCGCTTGGGATGGCAAAAATGTTAGAGCTGGCCCTGGCCACGGGACTTCCGCGCTCGGCCGGGGGAGCGGGACCGCGAGGTTGAGGGGCTCCAGCAGGGAGAGTGGGACTGGGGGGTTGAGGTGCTCCGGCTGGGGGAGCGGAACGGCGGAGTTGTGGGGCTCCGGCTGGGAGAGTGGGACCGCGGGGTTGCGGTGCTCTGGCCGCAGTGGTGGGGCAACAGGACTTCCGCGCTCGGCCGGGCGAGCGGGACCGTGGGACTTGCTGCGCTCCAGCACGGGGAGTGGGACGGCAGGGTCCCTGGGTTCTGCTGGGGGAGCGGGGCTGCAGGATTGTATAGTTGAGATTATTTTTTCCAACGTGCATCGCTTTGCATTTGTCAATGCTGAATTTCATCTGCCATTTTGTTGCCCAGTCACTCAGTTTTGTGAGATCCCTCTGTAACTCCTGGCAGTGTAATTTGAACTTAACTATCTTGAATAATTTTGTATCATCTGGAAATTTTGCCACTTCACTGTTCATCCCCTTTTCCAGATTATTGATGAATATGTTGAACAACACAGATCTCTGTACAGATTTTTGAGAACCCTGCTGCTCACCTGTCTCCATGGTGAAAAAAAACCTGATGGTTTATTCCTACTCTTGTTTCCCATCTTTCAACCAGTTACTGATCTATGAAAGAACCTTCCCTCTTAGTTCAGGGCTAGTTAGTTTCCTTAAGAGCATTTGGTGAGGGACATTGTCAAAGGCTTTCTGAAAATCCAAATACACTGTATCCACTGGATCCGCTTTATTCATGGGCTTATTGACTCCCTCAGAGAATTCTCATACATTGGTGAGGCCTGACTTCTGTTTACAAAAGCCATTGACTCTTTCCCAGCAAATCATGTTTATCTATGTGTCTGATAATTCTGTTTTTTTACAATAGTTCCTTCCAAATTGGCCTATAATTGCAGGGGTTGCCTCTAGAGACCTTTTTGAAAAATTTGCATTACATTATCTGCCTGACAGAATAATCCTTGGGTTGTAGAAAGCAGGTATAGCGAACTCCATACTATCCTCCTGCCTCCATGTAGGGGGTGTGGAGAAGCATGGAGATCTATGTCTGGGGCAGAGTGCATGGTGTGCCACCTATCCTAGGCCAGCACAGCATCTGGGCTAACCTAGGCCTGTGAGGAGTGGGTGTGAGGAGCCTGTGCAGCACTGAGAGCTGAGATCAGGCTGCTTCCATGGAGAGATTCTGTGAGCTGGATTTTGCGGCCCCTGCTACCTGTGAGTGCTGAGTAGCCCTACAGCGATCAATAGAACTGTTCGTGTCAGTCATCGCTCCCACCTGAGCAAAGTCTGCACAATCCAGCCCTTTACGTGCAGAAAGGACATTGCTGTCCCGGCCCAGAGCTCGCGCAGGGTGACTGGGGTGTGCGGGGAGCAGTCTAGGCTACAGACTGCACCAGTGCTTCTCCTCCCCTCCCCCAAGTGAAACACACCCACTGGCAGTAAGTTCTGGCAGGGCAGTGACAATGACACAGATCCTGTGGGCTCTGGCAGGCAGCTGGGAAAGACCCCAGTGGTGGGCAGCACAGTGACAGGGACTGTGGGCTCAGGCTTCATGTCTGCAGAGAGAATTAGCATGTCCTTTTCTCTCCTTATTTTCCCCATGGGTTCACCCATGTTGCATTAACTACAGGAATGCGGGCAGAGCTGAATGCTGTGAAAAAGATAAAACCCAATCTAGACATAGAATTATAGACAAGGTATCGAGTGGGAGCCACTGCACCAACACAGCTCTGGCCTGGCTGCCCTGCCACTAGCTGGGTCAGCAGCCAGGAACAGATGAGAACCTGGCCCTCCTAAGAGGATCCACCATTCGAGACTCCATCATCCTGGGATCCAATGTGGAATTATGATTCTGTCCCAATCGCTCAGTCACTCTTTGTTGTATGTTTCTTCCTCCCACCCTTCCAGTTTTACACAATCCCACAGCTATTGATGGCTTTCTGTGTCCATCTCCAACATTTATTTATGCCAGATGTTCGTTTCTGTGTCAGTTTGGCTGGAGTCCAACCAAGCTCATGAATCAAGAACTGATGCTGTACTTCAGAGTTTGTATTTCTTGCCAAAGTTTGTTCTGTTCTTGTGCACAAGAATTTTCCCATTGTCCAAGGCTGGGGGAGTCCTCAAGGATGCTTCCCAGCCCACTTTCTCAGGGTCCCAGTTTCTTATTCATTATGGTCAAAAAGCTTGCAGGCAGAATGATAGTTTGGGCAGCTAAAGAGGTTCATTTACCCTTCTCTGGGTGCTCATGGCTTTATCAGAAATGTGCTGTAGGTGGCCACAAAGAACTGTGAAGATTCATTTGGGAGTGGAAAATAAAGAAGCAGGACAGGGAGATGATTAATGGCCAATCACCCAGTTGCATGTGCCTGGACAGATGCTGCTGGCTGTTCTAATTATGCCTGGTGCACGATTAATTTAGCAGGCACAAGTGAAGACATTTACTTCTGTCATAAACAGATAGTTAAGGGTTAATGTCTCTTTTACCTGTAAAGGGTTAAGAAGCTCAGTAAACCTGGCTGACACCTGACCAGAGGACCAATAAGGGGACAAGATACTTTCAAATCTTGGTGGAGGAAGTCTTTTTGTTTGTGTTCTTTGTTTTAGGGGTTGTTAGCTCTCGGGACATGAGAGGACCAGACATCCATCAGGCTCTCCAAATCTTTCTGAATCAGTCTCATGTTTCACATGTGTAAGTACCTAGTCAGGAAGGCATGTTAGTCTTATGTTTGTTTTCTCAATCTGTAAATGTTTCTTTTGCTGGAAGGATTTTTACCTGTTTGCTGTAACTTTAAACCTGAGGCTAGAGGGGATTTCTCTGGCTATATACATTTAAATACCCTGTAAGCATTTCCCATCCTGATTTTACAGAGATAAGTTTTACCTTTTCTTTTTCTTTAATTAAAAGCTTTCTTTTTAAGAACCTGATTGATTTTTCTTTGTTTTAAGATCCAAGGAGTTTGGATCTGTGTGAAGCCTCTCAAGGCAACCCAGGGAGGGGAAAGTCTGGGGGGAAAAGGATGGGGGAATGGTTAATTTCTCCTTGTGTTAAGATCTAAAGGATTTAGATCTGTGTTCCCCAGGGAAGGTTTTGGGGGGGAATGGAAAGTGTACCAAAACACTATATTTTTGGTTGGTGGCAGCGCTATCAGATCTAAGCTAGGAATTAAGCTTAGAAGGGTATATGCAGGTCCCCACCTTTTGGACGCTAAAGTTCAGAGTGGGGGAGGAAACCTTGACAACTTCATAGCCACTCACTTGCTCTCACAGCTACAACGGAGCCACAGACCCTAGTACGCATTGATTAAAATACCCCCAAACACACACTTTGGGTCTGAGTGAAACACATAGAGCTGAGGTGTGCTTGGCCTGGGCAGAAGATGAACCTGAGCTTTATCTGGCTCTGAGCAAAATAGAGTTAGAAGAAAATATACATTTTAAAAGCAGGTCATGTGGGAGAGGGGAGGGCTGGAGATAGTAGGGGGCTGTAGCCCAAGAGCCACTTGACTAAATGAGTCCAAGTTTCAACCAACAACTCCACCCTAGCAATTTTCAGGCCAATCTGCTACTGCACATGGATTTTTAAATGCTTGGAAAAATCAGCTGTAAACTGCAACACAGGCTTAGCTATGGGGCAGCTCTTTTCCCTCCATAACTGAAAAGGGGCCTCTGGGAGAATCCTAAACTACGTTACAAAGGGTGACTATAGGTGAAGAGCCATTACACACCCAGTGGGCACTTGTGCAGCATTCCCACACCATACGATTGTGTAAACAGAAATTTGGAAAGTCTTGAAAATAATCCTGGGGAGTGAGGAAATTGTAGGGATAGTCCAAGAACTATTGGAGAAGTTATTGGCCATGAAATCTGAGCATTCTATGCATGCAGAGACAGAATGCGATAGGCCCTGTCTGCCTCCAGGTGTTGCTTGGTGACTGATAATGCTTAGCTGAAGAGTAACTAGCAATGAGAGTGCCAAGAAGGTGTCACCCACCTGTTTCCTTATGCTCCTTGTCTCTTCTTGGCCTCTGGGGGTTACCAAGTATGTTTGTCTTGTGATTAAAAAATGTTTCTTCACTCTGAGGAGCCTACACTGGATTTTTTAGTGTATGAATTCATAGCAATTGAAGCAGGCCATGCAGTAGATTATCCTGCTAATCCTGGATTGGTTTATATGGTAATTCCTCTGTTGCGAGGCAAGTACAAATTCTGCCCTCAGTTACATCTGTGTAATGCCTCGGATGCAAAGAAGTTATGCCTGGACAAGACCCATGATCTTCCTGCCAGTGCAGGGTTGTTCCTGCAAAAGCCAAAGGGGCTGCACAGGGGGTAACTCAAGGTGGAATTTGACCCTAACACACTCTGTGTGATTCTCCCCTGCACGGCCCCATCCTCAGACAACTGCGTTTCAGCAAAGCTGGTGTGACGAGCCTATTAAACCTTACTAAGGAATTTCACTCACTCTGTAGGCCTAATACTGCTGCCATTGGAGTCAATGCACATCTCATTGACTGCAGAGGGACAGGAATGGGCTGTAACGGGTGTGTGTGTGCAAAATTCAAACTGGCTTAACAAACTGTTGTGGTCTTATTTAGCCCTTCCTTGCTACACCTGCAGAAGGAGTGAGGCTTGGAGGGAAGGGTTAAAAGGGGATTGCCCAGCTAAGGTAAGAGCTGGCTGAGAGGGAGCCTAAACCCCTTGCTCCCAGAGTGAGAGAAGTCTGCCCGGGCCCAGGACCTGACTAGAGATAGCTGCCTGCCAAAGCCTCGCTGAGGGAAGGGAGGCCTCCTGTGGGGCTAGTGTTCGATTGTTACCAGTGACTTGCCTGTGGGTGCTGAGCAGGCTGCAGGTGCCCCTCCTCATGTAACAGCCAAACACAGAGCTGACTAGGGACCCAACAGTGCTCTGTAGCAACAACGAGCAACCAGGTCACCCCAGCTTTGTAGGTCTGAACCAAAGCCCACCAAAGTCGAACTGAGTCTTTCCATTGATGTTAATGGGAGTTGAATTCAGTCATATGTGACAAAGGTACCTCAGGAGCAGGGGCGGCTCTAGAGCCCAGTGGGGCAAGCACCCGCCTGGGGCGGCCCTTTCCCAGGGGGGCGGCAGGCTGGGCGGTGGACCTGCCGCAGTCATGCCTGCGGGAGGTCCACGGGCCCGGGGCGGCGGACCTGCCGCGGGCATGACTGCGGGCGGTTCGCTGGTCCCAGCGGCTCGGCTGGACCTCCCGAGGCATGACTGCGGCAGCTCAACCGAACCGCGGACCAGCGAACCGTCCGCGGCTGCGTGGAGGTCCAGCTGAGCAGCGCGACCAGCGGACCCTCCGCAGTCATGCCAGCGGCAGATCCGCTGCTCCCGCGGCTCGAGGGCGCCTCCCGGGCATGATTGCTTGGGGCGGCCAAATTTGTAGAGCCGCCCCTGCTCAGGAGTAACCTTCAAGTCACACCTGCATCAGTCTCTTCTTAGGATGTGACTGGGCTGGTTCGGCGCTTACTTTGAAGATGGTGTTTTCCTCTGACTCTAAAGCAGAAGCCAGGGTGAGTCGGGGTGTGATGGTCTCGATCTTGGGCTGTGAGAGAACATCCCCATCCCCAGAGTGTCCCATGTTCTATGCAGTCAGGTTCCTCTTCCAAACAGAGCATGTGGCAACACCAGAAGATAGGAGATCCTAGCTGCATTTTGTAATGGTTACAGAGTAGGGTGACCAGACAGCAAGTGTGAAAAATCAGGACAGAGGGTGGGAGGTAATATGAGTCTATATAAGAAAAGACCCAAAAATCAGGACTGTCCCTATAAAATTGGGACATCTGGTAACCCTATTACAGAGTGTGCCCTGTTCCATGGCTGCCCCTCTCCCTGCGCACCCTGCTGTGATCTGTGTCCCTTTTTGTGCTCCCCCACCCCCATGGCCCTTTTTTGTAAATGATTGTTGCCCGGCCTGTGGTCGGCAATGGGAACATCTTTGCCTTTGTGTGATATGGCAGGTCACCCCAGGATCCTGTTTCATTGCAGGCAGCATGTGACAATCACTGAGTGGTGCAGACAGGAGATGTGGAGAGAGCAGAGAGTGGCCAAAGCAGCTGACTGGATTAACGGGTGAAGTGGGGCCCCTCGAGAACTGGCTGGGATTTATCAGGAGGGGAGTGACGTTTTCACAGGGCACAATGTGAATACTGCACGGTGCAGATGTAGGGGTTTTCCACTGCATGTGCCATGGCAGTCAAAGCTTTTGCAGAGAGAGACATTTCCCCTGCCTACTTTTTCAGCATTTGCCTTAGGAGCTGCTTGGGCTGGTTCTTGCTTGAAGCCAGCAGATCCCTCTCACCCTGGTCTACTCTCATGTTCCCCATGTAGCAGTAACAGGGCCCTCAGTTCAGGGATTATAACATCCCTTCCCACTGCACCCGAGGCAGCGAATGAACAGAGGGGAGTGCGGGGTGTTTGCAGGGCCCACATCTTTGGCTCTTTCTGATCCCCAAAGGGGCTTCTGTCTGCACTTATGTATTTCTGGTGTGAAACCCACTGGAGAATCAGGATGGCACAATTTAGGGGGTTGGCTCCATGAGAGAATGCTACAAGGTTAATTTAAACCAGATTTCAGAGAGGCTGGAATGCAGGATGATGGGTAAGTCTGATGATGAAGGGCTGGACTGGGAGTTGAGACTATTGGGTTCAGTTCCTTCCTCTACCAGTGCGACCTTGGTCAAGTCACTTTGGCTGAGGTCCATGAAGATATTCAGGATCCAAATTTCCATGGTAATCAATGGATCTGGGCATTAGTCCATCTGTGCTTCAGTTCCTCATTTGTAAAAGGAGGATCCTACTGCCCTACCTCACAGGGGTGTTGGATGAGAAACCAATAAAAATATTGTGAGTTGCTCAGATACTAGGTGGACCTGCTAACATTTGCAAGCAGAGAACCAGTAGTTTCCATTTATAGATATGTGCGTAAATATGTCAGGGGCCTCACGACCCGCAGCTTCCGCCATTTGCCTCTCACCCCTCAGTCCTCCCATGTGTCTCTGCTGCCTCATGGTACCCATACCTGCCTGGCCCCCTCCATTTACCTGTTACAGCTCATGTGCTTCTGCTGCCCCCTCCCATTCTGTCCTTCAGCCACGTGTCTTTGCAGCCGCGTGCTGGGGGAGGTGTGGAGCAGCACTGCCCCAGGGTGAGGTCAGGGAGCAATTCTGGGTTTGCAGGAGGAGCATCACCTTCATATTGGTGCACATAATAAAATGCATGTGGTGGGGCTGGGGATGAGGAGTTTGGGGTACGGGAGAAGGCTCAGGCCTGGGGCAGGGTGCGGGGGGTGAGGGCTCTGGTTAGGGGTGAAGGCTCTGGGGTGTGCTTGGAATGAGGGCTTGGGGTGCGGGAGGAGGCTCCAGGCTGGGGCAGAGGTTGGGGTGCAGGCTTGGGGTGGAGCCAGGGATGAGGGTTTGGGGTGCAGGCTGCCTCAGGGCTGCAGTGGGAGAGAGGACTTCCCCAGCCCTCTCTCATCGCACTAGCTCGGGGCCAGGGAGAGGTGCCTCTTCCCCACCATGGTAGCTCCAGAAGGGCCGGGCCAAGGAGGGCTCCTCTTCCCGGCCTTGGCAAATCGGAGCTGGTCCATGCTGGGGAGAGGCATCTCCCGCTGCAGCCCTGAGCCCCTGCCTGGGGCTTAATAGGCAGCTGCATGGCCATGCATCTAAGGCCTGGTCTACACTGGGGGGGGGTTCGAACTAAGGTATGCAAGTTCAGCTACGCGAATAGCGTAGCTGAACTCAATACCTAGTTTGAAATGCTACCGTCCTCACGCCAGCGGGATCGAAGTCCGCGGCTCCCCGTCGACTCCGCCACCGCCGTTTGCGGTGGTGGAGTTCAGTCGGCAGAACGCGTTCGGAGTTCGATATATCGGCGTCTAGATGAGGCGCGATATATCGAACTCAGAAATCGATGCTACCACGCCGACCTGGCGGGTAGTATGGGCGATACCTTTAGAGGAACTTAGGTTGCAACACCCCATCAGAACACCCAGGAGGAAAATGAATAATTTTCTATTCAGTGGTTTGTGCTGAATGAGGCCTGGGGCCACACATTGAGTCAGCAGGACAAAAACACAAAGAACAGCTTACAAGAAGTGGAAGATTGGACAAATAACCAGGGAGGAGTATAAAAGTATTGTTCAGGCATGCAGGTGTGAAATCAGGAAGGCCAAATCACACTTGGAGTTGCAGCTAGCCGGAGATGTTAGGAGTAACAAGAAGGGTTTCTTTAGGTATGTTAGCAACAGGAAGAAAGTCAAGGAAAGTGTGGGCCCCTTGCTGAATGAGGGAGGGAACCTAGTGACAGAGGATGTGGAGAAAGCTAGTGTACTCAATGCTTTTTTTGCCTCTGTCTTCACAGACAAGGTCAGTTCCCAGACAGCTGCACTCTGCAGCACGGTATGGGGAGGAGGTGACCAGCTCTCTGTGGAGAAAGAAGTAGTTCAGGGCTATTTAGGAAAGCTGGACGAGCACAAGTCCATGGGGCCGGATGCGCTGCATCCGAGGGTGCTAAAGGAGTTGGCTGATGAGATTGCAGAGCCATTGGCCATTATCTTGAAAAATCATGGCGATCGGGAGGTCCCGGATGACTGGAAAAAGCTAATGTAGTGCCCATCTTTAAAAAAGGGAAGAAGGAAGATCCAGGGAACTACAGGCCAGTCAGTCTCACCTCGGTCCCTGGAAAAATCATGGAACAGGTCCTCAAGGAATCAATCCTGAACCACTTAAAGGAGGGGAAAGTGATCAGGAACAGTCAGCATGGATTCACCAAGGGCAAGTCATGCCTGACTAACCTAATTGCCTTCTATGACGAGATAACCGTCTCTGTGGATGAGGGGAAAGCAGTGGATGTACTATTTCTGGACGTTAGCAAAGCTTTTGATACAGTCTCCCACAGTATTCTTGCCAGCAAGTTAAAGAAGTCTGGGCTGGATGAATGGACGGTAAGGTAGATAGAAAACTGGCTAGATGGTCGGGCTCAATGGGTAGTGATCAATGGTTCCATGTCTAGTTGGCAGCCGGTATCAAGTGGAGTGCCCCAAGGGTCGGTGCTGGGGCCGGTTTTATTCAATATCTTCATTAACAATCTGGAGGATGGTGTGGACTGCACCCTTAGCAAGTTTGCAGATGACACTAAACTGGGAGGAGTGGTTGATACGCTGGAGGGTAGGGCTAGGATACAGAGGGACCTAGACAAATTAGAGGATTGGGCCAAAAGAAATATGATGAGCTTCCACAAGGGCAAGTGCAGAGTCCTGCACTTAGGACGGAAGAATCCCATGCACTGCTACAGACTAGGGACTGAATGGCTAGGCAGCAGTTCTGCAGAAAAGGACCTAGGGGTTACGGTGGACGAAAAGCTGAATATGAGTCAACAGTGTGCCCTTGTTGCCAAGAAGGCTAATGGCATTTTGGGTTGTATAAGTAGGGGCATTTCCAGCACATCGAGGGATGTGATCATTCCCCTCTACTCAGCACTGGTGAGGCCTCATTTGGAGTACTGTGTCCAGTTTTGGGCCCCACACTACAAGAAGGATGTGGATAAATTGGAGAGAGTCCAGCGGAGGGCAACAAAAATGACTAGGGGGCTGCAGCACATGACTTATGAGGAGAGGCTGAGGGAACTGGGATTGTTTAGTCTGCAGAAGAGAAGAATGAGGGGGGATTTGATAGCTGCTTTCAGCTACCTGAAAGGGGGTTCCAAAGAGGATGGATCTAGACTGTTCTCAGTGGTAGAAGATGACAGAACAAGGAGTAATGGTCTCAAGTTGCAGAGAGGGAGGTTTAGGCTGGATATTAGGAAAAACTTTTTCACTAGTAGGGTGGTGAAGAACTGGAATGGGTTACCTAGGGAGGTAGTGGAATCTCCTTCCTTAGAGGTTTTTAAGGTCAGGCTTGACAAAGCCCTGGCTGGGATGATTTAGTTGGATTTGGCCCTGCTTTGAGCAGGGGGTTGGACTAGATGACCTCCTGAGGTCCCTTCCAACCCTGAGATTCTATGATTCTATTAAAAGGATCCTGACTAGCTGTCCAGCCAGCAAATGGGGAAAAAATGGGATGTGATCAAGTGACGTCAAAGACTATATCATGGTGCACATGCACAAGGGGGCTGAACTCCTGTCCCATGGGCATCCTTAATTCTGGCATTTCCTATCTTTTAAGTGCTTGAATCAGTAACCTTATGTTCTTGTAAAACAGGGATTTAATATTTGTTTTAATTTAATTTGATATAATATATGTGTGTGTCATTCCTGAGGTGGAGGCCGAGGGAGTCTGTGTGGGCTGGAGTTGTGAGAAGAGACTAATGGATGCAGTAAGGGACCAACCACCAGAGAGTGACCATAACACCTAAGTCACTAGCCTCAACATGTGAGTGTCTCTAGGGCAGTGGTTATCATGTTCACTCTATGTGCAGGGCAGATACAAGCAAATGCAGCCCTCTGTAAAGCTATGTATTTAGGGACCCGTATATGGGCCATCCCTTGGCAGTAGTACTAAAGCTGACTTACACCAGCTGAGATCTGCCCTCAGGCAGAAACCCCTCTCTCTGCTTCCATCCTAAGAGGAGTCGGACCAATGGATTCTGGTTCCCATTTTTCTTACTTCTTTGCTGAAATGAACAGCGAACCTCTTGTTTCCACTCCTCAGCTGGGACAAAGGCTTCTGGCAGCTGCAAACAAAAAGAAAAACACAAGAAATTCTTAAAATGAGGCAACAAAGCCCCAAATGGTGGCAGGTGGTGGGGTGTGAGCCAGCATGGGAGCTCAGAGTTGCTGCTTATTTGATCTCAAAGAAAATTGCCCCAGAAAGACGACAGAGACTAAGAATTTCACTTGGATGTATCAGAAACGTGTCCTCCTTCTTCCGTTTAACAAGCAGCAATTTCCTTCTGAGTAACTGTATGAGTGACTCGTAAAACTTTCCAAGCTCACTTTTGACGCTTATGATATTTGTGGTCCACAAAGATCCAATTCTGCTTACTTCGTTTTTGTCAAAAGTTCTGTTTTCATGATTTTTTAAATATTAAAGATAGGGATTCTTTCCCCCACTCCCGAATAGGATGTAAGCCTCAACTCCTGCTGATATCACTGCTATTTATGTATCAAGATGATGCAAAGTCCAGTCCCCATTCTGTCTGCTGCTCGCTATTATACGTGGCTTGTCTTGGTTAAAGCTGCTACGATATTTTCTCCCAACATGGAGTGTGTGGGAAGGGAAAAGTGGTGAACATGTCTATGGAGTTCATAACCTCACTATTCAGAGAAACAAGTTGCTGAAGCCAAAGAGGTGAATCCTAAAGTCAATAAAAGAAATAAAAACCAACACAGTATACATACATGGACTAAGAAGGCTTTAAATCATACTGGCTGTGGTATGAGGGTTGTTAGAGAAATTCAGAAAGTGCTGAAGTTCAGTTTTAGCTGGAGATGTTTTAGTTTCTTTGTATTGCACAATAAACTTTGAGCAAACAGTTTCCTGTTCCTCTTCCTATGTTTTATATATATATATATATATATCTGTGTTTGAACACAAAGAAGACGGAGCGAAACACATCAAACCAGGGCCTTCAGATGATGTTGATGAGAGCGTTCTGACTAACAGTAAGTCCATCACTTTCTGCATTTTCTCTTGGGATAGGCTAACTTTCATCTGAGCTAGTTGTAGTTTGTACATGTGGGTGGTGAGACCTGTCAGACTGGGTTAGTGGCAGCGGGCTCTGGTGGCTATTTAAAGGGTCCAGGGCAGTAAAGGCAGCGGGAGCCCCGTCCCTTTAAATAGCCCCCATAGCCCCACTGCTACTATCCCAGGGCTCCAGCAGAAGGGCTCTGGCAGCAAATTAAAGGGCCCGGGGCTCCAGCCGGTGCTGGGAGCCCCAGGACCTTTAAATTGCTGCTTGGGAAGCTGGGCCGCACTGGTGCAGCGCACCTGCTCTTGCCACTACGCCCGTGCAGGGCATACCGGCTTACTGTCCCCTCTGCCCGCCCCCCTCCCCCACCACCCCGCCAGACCCCCGGAATGCCCACGCCTCCCCACCCCGTCCCCGGCCCCTGCCCACCCCCCCAGAACCTCCGCCCCCTCCAACCGCTTCTTGTCCCTTATCAAACCCCTCCTCCCAGCCCCGGTCCGGCCCCCTTACCATGCTGCTCAGGACAGCGTGTATGGATGCCGCGTGGCCCGCTGGAGCTCACAGCCCCACCCCGTTACCATGCTGCTCAAAGCAGCAGGAGCTGCAGAGCTACCCAGGAGCGGTCCAGAGTGCTGGCGCCGGGCTCTGCAAGAGCAGGGAAGGTAGGGGAGGGGCTGGGGGAGCCTCCCCAGCTGGGAACTCAGGTGGGCCAGACAGGTTGGTCCCACGGGCTGGATGTCGCCCACGGCCCGGAGTTTGCCCACCCCTTTAACAACCGGTTCTAAACCAGCTTCTAAATTTAACAACCGGTTTGTGCGAACCAGCTCCAGCTCACCACTGAACACACCATATGTCAGAAGTTACCACTGCTCCACCTCACTTTGCTCTGATATTCAAAATACCCAGGAGGTTCTCACAAGCTAACGCTGGATCTCAGGATGCAGGGCCTGATATTCCAGGACTGTATTTTCTGGGTTTATATTTTTGAAATGTTAATTAAATTAGGGTGTCCCACCTCTATTTTCAAACCCAGTTGGTTGATAAATACTATTACCATAGCCCCTATCTTCCTAAAACCTCACTTGGCTTTACAAACATTAGCTAAGCTGCACCTCACCCTGTGCGTTAGATCAGTAGGATTATCTCCATTTTACAGATGTGGCTACAAGCACAAAGAATCATTTGTGAGAGAGAAACACTGAGGAGTTATGAATCCCAGTGACCTTCTCCCACTACTAGCTTACTTCTTTCCTCAACATGGGAATAATTGTTGTTATTAATGATCCAATTAATGATTAACACCAAGATTTTACATTGCATTATAGCTTCTCTCTTGATGCCCAGTGATGGGTAACCAAAGCAGCAGAATCAGTGACTTGCTCTTACGAGCTCTCGACAACCTTTCTCAGGAAGATTTGAAAAGATTTAAAGACAAACTGTCACATTCTGACTTTGAGGGGAAAGGTAACATCCCCCGAGGTCGGCTGGAGAATGCCGACAGGATAGATACGAAGAACCTCCTGATGGAATTCTATAGTGGAGACGCTGCAGTAGATGTAACCATAGAGGTTTTCACTCAGATCAACCTCCAAGATTCAGCTGCAAAACTCAGAGAGGAAAGAGAGAAAGGTAAGAAACCTAAAGTTACTGTAAAACCTGGGAGTCTGCCCCAAGAATCTGCTCCAGGGCGGCAGCAGCAGGTACAGGAGAAACAGGCTGATAGCAGGAATGACAAATTCTGAATCCAAGCAGGAAGCCAGGGGGACTCAGAGCAGAGATGCCCACAGTGGCCCAGATTCTCTCACCTACTCCACTCCCTTTTCACCACTCAGCTGGCACAAAAGGAGAAGAGACAGCCTGTAACTCTGCATCTGAGGAAATCCGCAGTGTTGGGGAGTCCCCAGTGGGTGTAGAGCCAACAGAGCAGTGCAGAGGGAGTGTCATGGACAGGGAGAGGTGGGGACGAGGAGTTACTGGGATGCATCCCTAGCTGGAGGATCATTCCTTGGTGACCATTAGCAACTAGTGCAAGTAAGACCAGCCTCCAGGCTGCTCTAACCTGTGCTAGAGCTGGGACAGAGAACTGAGGATCTGTAACTGGTAACTGGTCACAGCAGAGTATGTTATCCCCAAACAGCTGGTTGACAACATGAGACATTCCAGGGGTTCCAGGCAGGATCTTTATTATCTCCAAGGCTATCTTTTAATGCAAGAAACAAATTCAGTGCAGTATAAACAGCCAAGGAGCCAGCAAAGCTGCAGAGCTGCAGTTCCAGAGGCTCCAGGCTGCTTTGCAGTGTCCCACAAGAGTGTAAGAGCCAGTGCCAGTGGGGAGCCAGTCTGTAGTGGAGCAGTGTTAGATTCCATGTGCTCAGTGATGGAGTTAAACTCAACCCTGTTACAGTCATTCCTGTTCCACTTCCCTGCATCCTATAGTGCCAGTGGAGCCCAGCTGGGCTGGTTCTGCCTGGGGTCCCTGGGATGGAAGCTCTGGGGCTGGCAGTGGGGCTCTCCCTAGAGGCCTTTGGAATTCACTCCCCTGGACAGTCCCCCAGGGGGAAAGTTTGGCAGCCTCCAGAGCGCAATGCAGGGGGCAGTTCCTTGGTTTAGACTGTGAGCTCTGTCAGGCCGGGACAGTCATGTTATGTGTGTGCACAGGACCTAGTACAATGGGCCCCCGATTGGGGCTCTAGATCCTATCAAAACTCAGTAATAAAATAATAATTATTGAGGGGTGGGGAAAGGGTTCTTTGTTCCCCTAAGTTAGTCACAGATGCTTGGCAAAAGGAGTGGCAATATTAAGCAAACATTTCTGGTTACCTGTGCGAATTTTAATCCAGGCAGCATTCTACATTCTATCAGTAACTGAATCTAGTGAGAAGCTAGGGGTTGTTGCGGGGGAGGCCCCAAATGGTAGTTATCCCAAAATGAACAAATTCCCTCGGGCTGCCCTTAGTGTCTGTTTTAGATCCCTACATTTTAAAGGCTCTCCTGGGCCACCCAGCCCATCCCTGACCGAGGGCAGAATTCTCCTTTGCATGGACCCTTTAGTTGTTTCACCTAATCTGTGTTGGAACATGAGTGTTTGTGAGGATTCCCTCTCCCCACAGACACTCCTGAATTGACTGTTTGTCCCAGTGCCAGTTGTTCTGTGTTTCTCTGACCACGTGGCCGGCTCATCATGTAAAGTGCAGACTAGTCATCAGTGGAACCAGGCAGGGGGAGGTCCGAGAAACTGAGCTCCCTTCACAGTATTCCCCAAACTGGACTTCATACATTGACGGCTGGTAGCAGTGCTCTCCTTGGTGATTACTTCATTAACACAGGATGCAATTG
This sequence comes from Mauremys reevesii, assembly GCF_016161935.1. NCBI lineage: Eukaryota > Metazoa > Chordata > Testudines > Geoemydidae > Mauremys > Mauremys reevesii. The sequence continues at coordinate 46,953 of NW_024100739.1, forward strand.
CATCATTCTGTCACTTGCTGCCTCTGTACAGAACAGAAACACACTTGCATTGAAATACACTCTACATTCTTTCACTGTGTAATTTCCCTTTCAGAGTTTCATCAGAGTCAAAACCCATCAGAGTTGTCGGCAAAGGTATGTGATGGCTACTCAGGAAGTTACCTAAGGACAGCGGTTCCTGCTTACTCAGTTGGATACGTTCACAGAACTATTGCTGTGAAAAAATGAACAGTTTACATGGTCTATAATTCCCCAGGTTCTTTGTTCCATCATTAAAAAGATATTTGCCCTTCTCCAGCCCACTGGGACCTCATCCGTCCTCTATGAGTTTTCAGAGATATTGGTTCAGAGAGTGCTTCACCTAGTTCCTTAAGTATCCTAAGGTGAGTTTTAGGCCCTGCTGACTTGAATCGTCTAACTTATCTAAGTAGTCTTTACCCTGCTCTCTCCTATTCTGGCTTTTGGGTTTTCCTCTTGTTATTAATAAGAATTGTCTTAGCATCTGGTCACAATTAACATATTTAGTGAACACTGAAGCAAAATAGGCATTAAACACCTCAGCCTTCTAGGTATCATCCATTATTAGATCTCCTTCCCTGCTAAGCAGTGGACCTGTGCTTTTCTTTGTCCTTCTCTTGCTCCTGTTGTATTCATAGAGCCTTTTATTGCTTTCTATGTCCTTTACTAGGTGTAACTCATTTTGTCCCTTAGCCTTTCTGATTTTGTCCCTACATCTCTGTTCAATCCTTTTGTTCTCATCCTAAGCAATTTGTCTGTCTTTCCACTCTTCGTGTCATGGTCAATCCCAGGAATTGCAGCCATGATGGGGAAGTTTGCACCTTCCATTTCATGTGCTCTTCTGTTCCTTCTAGCAACTGTCAGACGAACTGTGTACAAAATGGGGTGGCAGCCTCATGCCATTACAATGAACCAATCAAAATCCTTTGGTGATTTCAATTATAAACATTTTTCCTATTTCTAGAATCTCTCGGCTCATTGTCATGCCAACCTATGACTTTACCAGGAGCCTTGCAGACCCCTCAGTACTGCTTTTCTAGCTTAAATAATCCAGTTTGTATCAGTTGTTTTACAAACAATTTTATATAATGGGCTGAGTGGGACTTTTATTACCTTGGGCAACTTCCAATACACATGTGTGCAAAGAGTCCCTCTGGGTTTGTACTGAGCAAATGTACTAGCCTCATGCTGGAGGACACTCTGCTGTAGGGGCAGGGGTGGCTCCAGACCCCAGCACGCCAAGCGCATGCTTGGGGCAGCATGCTGCGGGGGGTGCTCTGCCGGTCGCCGGGAGGCGGCAGGCGGCTCGGTGGACCTCCCGCAGGCGTGCCTGCGGAGGGTCCGCTGGTCCCGCGCAGCTTCAGTGGCCGCGCGGGACCAGCAGACCCTCCGCAGGCACACCTGCGGGAGGTCCACCAGAGCCGCGGGACCAGCGACCGGCAGAACGCCTCCTGCGGCATGCTGCCCTGCTTGGGGCGGCGAAATGTCTAGAGCTGCCCCTGTGTAGGGGCACCATCTCTTAAGTGAGGAAGGTAACTGGAAGTACTCAATTGTGGTAATTAAAGATCCTGTGACGCTCTCTCTTGTAAACCCATGTGTCCTGACAAATTCTAGTTTATGAAGCTACATTCTTTCCATCTACATTCCCAGTATTGTTTCAACTGCATATGATATTCTCTTCCACTGTTGACCTTTCTTGTTGTGTAGTGTTCCTGTGCACTGTCAGACAGTAGCTGGGTTTCACCAGAGAGGTGGTTGCATTTCACTGGGGATGAAGTGATGCCTACAGTCTTTACTCAAATGAATAATTTCAGTGGGGCGACCGTATTTGAATAAGGGCTGCAGGATCTCACCCATAGTTGAGTGATTTCAGGATCCTTTTTGAAGAAGGTTTCATTATAAATGTGAAGAACCATTATTGTTGTTACAGTAGAACTATTTTAAGAGATTAGTCTGTCTGTTTTCTGAACTTTCAGTTCAATATTTCTAATGTCTCATGTTGCTGATACAGGTTACAAGAAGAAGTATAAAGAAGATATTAAAAGAAATACAAGCTAATAAAGACATGAACAGTTGTTTTGGTGACTATATGATTCTAAACAGAAGATACACAAACCTCACTATTGTAGACAGACCTCGTCAGGCAAAGGAGAGAGAACATGAAATAATGGCCATGGGATGGAGACATGCAGAAATCATGACTGAACAGGCTAGTTCTGCAGTTACACTGACCACTCTCTATAAACCTGATAAAGATGGACAAACACCACAAGTCGTTGTGCTGCTGGGAGCTGCTGGGATTGGGAAAACAATGACTGCAAGAAAGATCATGTACGATTGGGCAGCTGGGGAACTCTATAAGAAAAAGTTTGATTATGTTTTCTACATAAACTGCAGGGAAATGAACCTTCTTAATGAGCAGGGAAGTGTGGCTGACATGATTTTTAAAAGTTGGCTTAATACAAATGCACCAGTTAACCACATTCTGGTGAATCCAGAAAAACTCCTGTTCATAATAGATGGGTTTGATGAATTGAGATTTTCCTTTGATCAGCCTAAAGATAATCTGTGCACTGACCCCTGGGAGAAGAAGCCAATGGAAATCCTCCTGAGCAGTTTATTTAGGAGAACAGTTCTTCCTGAGTCCTACCTGATGATCACTACAAGACCAGCTGCTCTGGAGAAACTCGGGCAATGTTTGGAGTGTTCACGTTATGCAGAGATCCTGGGGTTTTCCGAAGCTGAGCGGGAAGAATATTTCCACAAGTTCTTTGGAAATGAAAACCAAGCAAGACAAGCTTTACGATTTGTGAAAGCAAATGAAATTCTTTTCACCATGTGCTTTGTCCCCTTCGTATGTTGGATCATCTGCACTGTTCTGAAACAACAGCTTGAAAAAGGTGAGAATCTCACACAAACTTCAAAAACAGTCACTGGAGTGTATATGCTCTATCTTTCCAGTTTAGTCAAGCCTCTCAGCAACAATACAAAGCAACACTTATATGGAAATCTGAGGGGACTTTGCTCTTTGGCTGCTGATGGAATCTGGAAACAAAAGATACTGTTTGAGGAAGAAGAAATCAAGAAGTTTGGCTTAGATCGAGAAAACTCTCTCCCTCTCTTTTTGAATGAGAATATTTTTCAAAAAGAAACTGACTGCGAATGTCTCTACAGCTTCATTCACTTAAGCTTTCAGGAATTTTTTGCAGCTTTGTTATATGTCCTGGAGGAAGATGAAACAACAGATTCAGGGATTCCCAAGAAAGATGTGAAAACGTTGTTAGAAAACTATAGAAACTCTAAAAATTATTTAATGTTAACAGTGCGATTCCTGTTTGGGTTCTTAAATGAAGAAAGAATGAAGGATCTGCAGGAAAAATTTGGGTGTAAACTTTCACCTAAAATTAAGGCAGATTTACTGAAGTGGGTTCAAGCAAACCAACAAACAGATTTAACCTTGCCCTGTGTTCATGAGGATTTATCAAAGTTATCAGCTTGAGTTGTTTCACTGTGTGTATGAGATGCATGAAGAAGATTTTGCAGTTAATGCATTGGATCACTTCACTGAACTGAAATTAAATCAAAATAAATTTACCCAGATGGATCAAAGGGCTCTTTCATTCTGTGTAAAGCATTGTCGTAGTCTGGAGTCACTTTGTATGTGTGACTGTACATTTAGTTTAGAAGACCATGAGGAAGAACTCCCAAGACGACAAACGTGGCTACATCAGTAAGTATTATCTGAGCTGAAAAATCTGTAGTTTCTTTAACAGATTAAATGTTGCTTTCCCTCTGTCTTGATAACTACTAATTGGCTGAATGATCCACCTGAGACCAATTCTACTGTTACTGTAAGCTAATGATACAGTTATCACACTACTGAAAAAAATAACCTTTTTAAAAAAAATCGTGATTGTTTGGTCTGCTCTATCCTCTCAATGACTGAAATGTTTGCTGTACTGTTTTCTGTACAGATATGAAAGGGTGAGACAAAAGAGCAGGGAGGAAACCTGCTTTGTGTCAACAATTGTACAAGAACGGTTGAGAGCTGCTCACTGAGACCTTCCATGATGAGGAAATCACTAGGAAACAAAACAAGCTTCCACATCCCCGGTGTACAACTAAGGCACCTTTATAGTAGTAAAATTGCATCCACCCTAGAGATTGTACTGGTCCAAACATTTTGGTAAAAATTTTCTCCTAACCAAAATAGTTATAGCAGTAATAACACTGTGTGTTGATCAGGCCTCAACTGAAAATCAGCATGTAGTTTTACCGTGCTGTTGTGTGTAGAAGGCAGTGTGTTTGAACAGTTCGCTGATCAAATAAAATTCAGAACAAAACCAAACTTGAAATTTCCCACAAAATTCTGAGTTTCAACCAGCCCTAGCTGCAACCAGAAAACAGGTGTCTTCACCAGGGGCAGCTCTAAGAATTCCACCGCCCCAAGCAGGGTGGCACGCCGCACGGGGCGCTCTGGTGGTCGCCGGTCCCGTGGCTCCGGGGGACTTCTTGCAGATGTGCCTGTGGAGGGTCCGCTGGTCCCACGGCTCTGGTGGACCTCCAGCAGGCATGCCTGCGGGAGGTTCACCAAAGCCGCGGGACCAGCGGACCCTCTGCAGGCACGCCTGCGGGTGGTCCACTGGAGCCACCTGCCACCCTCCCGGCAAAATGCCGCCCCAAGAGCACTTGGCACGCTGGGGTCTGGAGCCGGCCCTGGTCTTCACCACCAAACTATGCTGCAGCACTCTTCACCACAATTTGCTGCATGTGGATAAAACTAAAATTATCAGTTAAAAAAATCAGTAGTACATAGGAACTTAAAAATATTTCAGAAGCTTCTTCCTATCAGTATAATTGGATTTTAACAAAAAAAAAAGGTGCATTCAATAATTGGTGGTGTGTCTCAGTGTCTCTATTAACAACTGCTTGGCAGGTCTCCAAAAACAATCCTAACCCGACCTACCATGCCGCGCACATCTTGCAAGACATAACCAGTGCAATCTTCCACATAACCAGTGCAATGTCATGCAGAGAGTGTAGAGGTTTTTTTGTTTTTTTCTGGGTGAGGGAAGATTCCACAATAGTGAGTAGCTTAGCAGATGGTGCATTGAGGTACCAGCTAAAAGCTTGTGAGTTCTAATCCCAGCTGTTTCTTGGCTGCTCTTGATATTTCTCTGCCTTTTTCATCCCTTATTAACATAGGCCTCAAAACCCTGCCTTAGGGGAGGTATAACTATCACCTACCCATTTTACAGCCAAGATAACAGAGCGATTGGCAAGTTCACATCAACAGAGCCGAGGATAGAACCCAGGCCTCTAATAGCATGGATCTAAGTCTCATTCATTTTGCCAACCTGCCTATAAGGTGAAAAAAGCCAAAATATCAATACATTCAGACAGAGTGGCTCTTTGTTCCTGTCTAGTAGATAAGAGGTGGGCAAACTTTTTGGCCGGAGGGTCATATCGGGTTCCAAAACTGTATGGAGGGCCGGATAGGGAAGGCTGTACCTCCTCAAACAGCCTGGCCCCGCCCTATCTGCCCCTCCCACTTCCCACCCCCCTCAGAACCCCTGACCCATCAAACACCCCCCCACTCCTTGTCCCCTGACCACCCCATTTCTAACCACCCCCCTGGGACTCCACCCCCTATCCAACCCCCCCTGCTCCCTGTCTCCTGACTGCCCTGACCCCATCAACATCCCCACCCCTGACAGCCCCAAGCCTATCCAACCCTCCCTGTTCCCAGTTCCCTGACTGCCCCCCCAACCTCCACCCCAACTAACTGCCCCATTCTCCCTGTCCCCTGACTGCCCCCCGGGACCCTCTACCCCTTATCTAACCCCCCTACCCCCTTACCATGCCACTCAGAGCAGCAGGAGCCTGCAACCACACCACTGCGCTGCCCAGCAGGAGTGGCAGGCCAGAGCGCTTGCAGCGCGCTGAGGCTGCGGGGGACGGAGGACAGCGAGGAGGGCTGAGGTCTAACGTCGGCCAGTAGCTCAGGGGCCGGGCAGGATGGTCCGCAGGCCGGATGTGGCCCACAGGCCGTGGTTGCCCACCGCTGGACTAGATCATAGAGCGAGCAGTTCACAGATCTCTAATAGCCCCTGTACTCATGGGAGTGGTCCTTTAAATCAAGTGACAGATGCTCATGTGTTGAGGTTGAGAGCCCAGGACCACTCCCTGCAGATCAGCGCTGGCCAAATCAGGCAGGAAACAGATCTGACCCTGATCTCTCACATTTCAGGTCAGTGTCCTAACTACCCAGTTATAGAATCAGTCTTGTTCTCTCTGGCCCAATGAATACTTAAGGATTTGCACAAAGTGGAATAGCTCCAACAGAGAGAAAAACACTAACCATAGGGTTATTAGCCATTCTGCAATGAGATATCTCTCTTCCTCTCCCCAGAGGTATTAAGGAATGTTTGTTGAACGTTTTCTAGCCAGTTCTACTGAAGACAACCCAAGCAGGAGGGTTGTTGCAATGGCTCTGCTGTCTCTAACCAGCTGAGCGTAGACTCCTCCCAGAGCAAGGAAGAGAACCCAGTCTAACAATCCTGAAACCCAACAGCCTAGTGCTAGGGATTCCCCGCTAATAGGATGTTGGTGGCTAGAATGAATTGAGATTGGTCAGTTCCAGCTCCCACTTCACAAACTCACCACCATGTGATGCACTAACTAGTAAATGATCACGTTTAGTCTAATGGGCAGAAGTTAGTAAGCAGGAGTCATGTGCACCAGCTGCCCAACCATTGTCAAGTGTTTTGCAGGATTCACAGCAGAGGTGAGTTTTAAGGCAGGATCTGAAGAAGGCTATTGCAGAGGAGTAATGGAGTTATGACCTGGCTCCTATTGACCCGAGTCGAGTTAAACGTGGTTGAACTGACTCTTTTCAAAGCATTATATAGTGCTGACCCCAGCTGAGAGCGAGAGAGAGAGCTCCAGTCCCTCCATGACAGTGACTTGGCCTGGTGGCTTTATTCCACAAGAAAAAGCAATCTGTTGACAAGGAAGGAAAGGCTCGTCTCTGCAGGAGACTAAGTTGTCACAGCCGTGGGGCCACAATGGTGGAACTCACTGCCCAATGTAGAATCATAGAATCATAGACTTTAAGGTCAGAAGGGACCATTATGATTGTCTAGTCTGACCTCCTACACAACGCAGGCCACAGAATCTCACCCACCCAGTCCTGTAACAAACCCCTGACCTATGTCTGAGCTATTCAAGTCCTCAAATCGTGGTGTAAAGACTTAAAGGTGCAGAGAATCCTCCAGCAAATGACCCGTGACCGATGCTCCAGAGGAAGGCAAAAAAAACCCAGGGTCTCTGCCAATCTGCCCTGGATGAAAATTCCTTCCCGCCCCCAAATATGGTGATCAATGAAACCCTGAGCATGTGGGCAAGACTCACCAGCCAGACACCCAGGAAAGAATTCTCTGTCGTAACTCAGATCCCACCCCATCTAACATCCCATCACAGGCCATTGGGCATATTTACTGCTCATAGTCAAAAATCAATTAATTGCCAAATTTAGGCTATCCCATCATACCATCCCCTCCATAAATTTATCAAGCTTAGTCTTGAAGCCAGATATGTCTTTTGCCCTCACTACTCCCCTTGGAAGGCTGTTCCAGAACTTCACTCCACTGATGGTTAGAAACCTTCGTCTAATTTCAAGTCTAAACTTCCTGATGACCAGTTTATATCCATTTGTTCTTGAGTCCATATTGGTACTGAGCTTAAATAATTCTTCTCCCTCCCTGGTATTTATCCCTCTGATATATTTATAGAGAGCAATCACATCTCCTCACAACCTTCTTTTGGTTAGGCTAAACAAGCCAAGCTCTTTGAGTCTCCTTTCATAAGACAGGTTTTCCATTCCTCAGATCATCCTAGTAGCTCTTCTCTGTACCTGTTCCAGTTTGAATTCATCCTTCTTAAACATGGGAGACCGGAACTGCACACAATATTCCAGATGAGGTCTCACCAGTGCCTTGTATAACGGTATTAACACCTCCTTATCTCTACTGGAAATACCTTGCCTGATGCATCCCAAGACCCAAGTTTTTTTTCACGGCCATATCACATTGGTGGTTCATAGTCATCCTGTGATCAACCACTACTCCAAGGTCCTTCTCCTCTGTTACTTCCAAGTGACGCGTCCCCAGTTTAAAACAAAAATTCTTGTTAATCCCTAAATGCACTTTTCACTATTAAATTTCATCCTATTACTATTACTCCAGTTTACAAGGTCATCTACATCTCTCTATTGGCAATACCTCCCAGCTTTGTGCCATCCACAAACTTTATTAGCACATTCCTGCATTTTGTACCAAGGTCAGTAATAAAAAGATTAAGTAAGATTGGTCCCAAAACTGATCCCTGAGGAACTCCACTAGTAACCTCCTTCCAGCCTGACAGTTCATCTTTCAGTATGACCCGTTGTAGTCTCCCTTTTAACCAGTTCCTTATCCACCTTTCAGTTTTCATATTGATCCCCATCTTTTCCAATTTAGCTAATAATTCCCCATGTGGAAACATATCAAATGCCTTACTGAAATTGAGGTAAATTAGATCCACTCCATTTCCTTTGTCTAAAAAATCTGTTACCTTCTCAAAGAAGGAGATCAGGTTGGTTTGGCATGATCTACCTTTTGTAAAACCATGTTGTATTTTGTCCCAATTACATTTGACCTCAATGACCTTAACAACTTTCTCTTTCAAAAATTTTCCCAAGACCTTACATACTACAGATGTCAAACTAAGATGCCTGTAGTTACCTGTATCACTTTTTTTTCCCCTTTCTTAAAAATAGGAACTATGTTAGCAATTCTCCAGTCATATGGTACAATCCCTGAGTTTACAGATTCATTAAAATTTTTGCTAATGGGCTTGCAATTTCATGTGCCAGATCCTTTAATATTATTGGATGAAGATCATCTGGGCCCCCTGATTTTGTCCCATTAAGCTGTTTGAGTTTGGCTTCTACCTGGGATGTGGTAATAGCTACCTCCATATCCTCATTCCCATTTGTTATCCTACCATTATCCCTAAGCTCCTCATTAGCCTCATTAAAGACTGAGGCAAAGTATTTGTTTAGATGTTGGGCCATTCCTAGATTATCCTTAACCTCCATCCATCCTCAGTGTTTAGTGGTCCCACTTCTTCTTTCTTTGTTTTCTTCTTATTTATATGGCTATAGAACCTTTTACTATTGGTTTTAATTCCCTTTGCAAGGTCCAACTCTACATGGCTTTTGGCCTTTCTCACTTTATCCTTACATGTTCTGACCTCAATAAGGTAGCTTTCCTTGCTGATCCCTCCCATCCTTGTAGGCTTTCTGTTTTTTCTTAATCACCTCTCTGAGATGCTGGCTCATCCAGCTTGGTCTATAACTCCTGCCTATGAATTTTTCCCCCTTTCTTGGGATGTAGGCTTCTGATAATTTCTGCAACTTTGACTTGAAGTAATTCCAGGCCTCCTCCACCTTTAGATCCACAAGTTCTTCAGTCCAATCCACTTCTCTAACTAATTTCCTTAGTTTTTTAAAGTTAGCCCTTTTGAAATAAAAAACCCTAGTCACAGATCTATTTTTGTTTATCCTTCCATTTAGTTTGAACTGAATTAGCTCATGATCGCTCGAACCAATGTTGTTCCCTAAAACCATTTCTTCTATGAGGTCCTCACTACTCACCAAAACCAAATCTAAAATAGCATCCCCTCTTGTTTGTTCTTCAACTACTTGGTGAAGGAATCCATCAGCTATTGCATCCAGGAAAATCTGAGCCTATTATTATCACTAGCACTTGTCCTCCAATCTATATCTGGGAAGTTAAAGTCTCCCATGATCACACAATTTCCATTAGTATTTCCTTCATTAAAAACATTAAAGAGATCTCTATCCAGAAAGATGTAATAAGAATGAACCGCCTGCCCCCCCACACACACACTGCCTCAAAACTAAATACAAACCCTACGTCTCTGACTGAGTTTTCCCACGAGAACCAGCTCTCACCAGCACCGTCACGTTACACATGTTCTTTAAAAATAATCCCAGTGATAACCTCGCTTTTTCCTGATGGAGGGGAGATGTCTTGTGGAAGGCACTGGGACACCACGGTGTTGGATTACCTTATAATAATCTGAGTCTTCATCATAAATTTGACTGTCAAAGCCACATTTTGAATGAAATTGCCCAGTGTCAAGGTGTAGGTGGAGAAAAGGAGAGGTCAAGGATGGAGCCCTGTGGGGTGCCAATGAAAGATGGAGGAGGGTGAGAGGATGCAGCACATGAAATGCTGACGAGAGAGGTAGGAGGAGAAGCAGGAGAGAACAGACTCCTGAAAGTTGAGGGAAGAAGAGGTTTCAAGAGGAGGAGAGTAGGCAAAGGTGTTAAAGGCAGTGGAGAGGTTGACGAGAGGGAGGACCGAGTACCTGAACTCTGGCTAGGGTGAGGTTAATAAAAACAAAGATGGAAGCTTCAGTGGTGAGGAAGCCAGACTGGACAGGGTGACAAAAGACAGGGATTTGGCCTGCTCTCCTTTTACCCACCATCTGCCTCAGCAATACCATCAACCATCCCATCCTATCTTCTGATCTACCTTGTTCCTAATACCCTTCCATTCCTCATGCTTTTGCCCCTCAAACTCTGGTCCATTTCCTTGGCAATTTATGTGTGATTTATTTGCCCCCATGATAAAAAACCCTTCCCGTGACCCCACTTGTCTCTCCAACTATCACCCTGTCTCCCCGAGTCCTCTACAACTGCTGTTTAAGAAAGACCTGATTATTAGAGCTGGGCAGATAATAATGAAAAATTCACTCAATGAATGTTGCCTTTTTCACAAATTATCCAAACAATTTTATTTTTTTTAAATATTATTTTTTCTAAATTATTCATTTTGATTGGACACACAGGTCATAGATATTTTGGTTCTGTGAATCGATGAACATAAATATGAGAACCAGATTTCTTGTATGAATGCTCAGGATTATAAATACAAATTTTGCTTTCACAGGAATATTCTGTAACAGTGACTTAAACACGTTACTTCAACAACATTCCTGTCTGCAAATTCCCTTTGCTAGACTATTTGGAAAGTGCAAAATAAAACACAGTGGAAATAAATTCACTTTAAAATTCTTGAATTTTAGTTGTTTAATTATTCATCCAGCACTATTTCTTATACAGATGCTGCTTTTTAAAATTAACGTACCATTTTACACATTCTGCTGTCAGGAAACAATAAGATCCATTTCTGGTTCCTCCTAGGGATGTAATTTCACTAAGCATAACCCTAATTATACACTATTGAGTAACATTTGTCATATTTACAATTTTAAGCAAATACCTTATATTTGGTTTTCAGCTTTGTGGGCAAATTAAAGACAACATTCCTAGTTAAATAAACACAATAATTTCTACTGTATCTCCAGAAATGATACTGCAGTTACTGCCTGACACACAAGCATAAAACCTCTGGAGACATTCCCATTTGTGTGAGTAGTTAGAACTGGTTTTAATATTCAGAGAATTAGAGTACCACAAGTTCATAAAATGAATGGATTAATCTTAGTCGCATGTTTTCTATTTGACTCCATATACTTAAAATACATATCAAAGTACTAGATGTAGTTTTGAATTGGGGACTTACAACTAACTAACTGCAGAATAATCTATATGCACCGTATGACACTGTCCAAGAGGCTATTTCAATGTTCAGGAAATAGAATTAAAATCTGTCTTCAGAGAGCAATATAGAACATTTCTATTTTCTCCTTTTTAAGGAAGCAACGTCAGAGTAAGCCACAGCATTCGTCTATTTACCTGCTCTGTCAAGCACTGAAGGATCCAAAATGTAAATTAAAGAAACTAGAGTAAGTAACTATTCTTTCTTTTTAAAATCCCCTTATTACTGCTGCTATCCCAGAAATTCTACAACAGTGCAGCTCTTCACCATGGTTGGTACAGTGACCACATAGAATTGTGTAACTTCTGAGGATTGTGTTTAAATTTGCAGTTAATACATGTGGGGTTGGCTTAGTCAGCCTAGTGCTGCAATGACAGTTAACCCAATTACCTTACCCACAGATGAGCCTGAGAGACAGGGGTAAGTAGTGTGGCCAGGGGAAATTTTTGAGATCAGGAAAGACTCAGGAAGTAGGAGAGAGAAGCTAAGGTATTTTAATCCTAGATATTTCTAAGGTGCCTGTCACTAGAGCTGGGTGAAATTTACACGGTGAATAGTTGATTTGGCAAATAAAGCAGTTTCGGGTCAACTGAAACTGTTCACAAATTCAGGTCATATCTGATGAATGGTTTTGACTGAATAAAAATGGGGGGAAAGTTTCCAAAAAAGTCAAAATATTTAGTTTAGACATTTTTGAACCAAAATTTCAAAGTTTGTGTCAAAATGATGTTTTGTTAGGAAAAATTAGCTAAGTTTAATTTTAAAAAAATAGAGTTAAACAAAAACAAAACCTGAAAACTAATAATTTTGTTTAGGGTAGCACAAAACATTTCATTAGAGTCCAAACAAATTTTTTCCTTTGTTTTCATTTAATCAGGAAAAATTGACTTTACTGTTTCAAATGAACCCAGATAAAATATTTATTTCATATTATTGAGCTCAGGCACTGAACCAAATAATAAACTATTTGTCCAGTCCTACCTGTCACCAGGGTATCTAAGCCCTGAACATATCTATTTATTTAACATTTTTGTACCATATTGGATTTCATTTCTCCCTGACTCACAGGTATGGTTTTTTGGGAGGGGATTGATTTCTTTCTTTCTCTCTCTCTCTGCTCCACCCCTCAACTCTCTTCCTTCTTCTTTCTCTCTCCTCTTACTACACCATCTCCCTCTCATGCTAGTTGGTCTAGTTATTCCTTAGTCCTGCCTTGAGTCCAGGGGACTGGACTAAATGACCTATTGAGATCCCTTCCAGTCCTACACTCCATGATTCTGTGCTGATCCTGGAGTTGTTCCTGGGAAAGTCTTTAGCAAAGAGATGATCTTGCATTTTGCTTTGACCATGGCCAGGCCAGGACTCAGTCTGATCCCCTCTGACAAGGAGTTCTACTGCAGGGCTCTAGCTGTTGAGAATTCTCTGCCCCAATGCCCAAGAGTCTGAGCCTGGGCTCCTCTAGTTGGATTGTCCCTGTGAGCACAGCTCTTCTGCAGGGTGCTGGTGGATGAGCGGTTTGAGACTATGTCTGTGCTAGAGAACTTTGACCTTACCAGCAGCAGCACATCTTCCTAACACACCTGTAACACTGCACAGCCACGTACTTACAGCGATGCACAAGAGATCACATCACCTTTGGATTTTAATAGAATGCAATGACATATTGTCACCTACCATGTCTCTCTCCACTGATTCAGCACAAGCACTGGCAGAGCAGCTGCAGTGGGGCAATAAATATTCCCAGTGCAATCCGACAATGCCCCGGACAGCTCGGATAGCTCAGAGTACTGGCATCATCGTGACAAGCTGCTCACTGAAGCTAAGCAGACGATTTCATAATGTGGATGAATTAACAAAAGGTGATGCAAAATTAGCAACAGAAAATTGTTTCCAAGTTCCACCCAGCTCTGCTACTTGTACCCCTGCTGCATGCCAGCCCCAGAGCATATGAAGGGAGACTGGCCGGAGACTGTCCCGTCTTTGCTCTGTCTGGCCCCAAACATTTCCCCCACTTCCCCACCCAGGTTAGCAATGCCAGAAATACACTGCAACAACATCTGAATTTCAACTTTAAAACAGAAATCTTGGTTTTATTTGGTCCCTTGAGGATTCTTCTGAAAACCATAAAAGGGAAAAGCAGCAGATAGTGACATTGTCCTGGTGCATGGTGCACGTACATTCGCACACATTGCATGGTGTGTTCACTGCCTCAGCAGCAACTTCCATACTGCTGAGATCTGCAAATAAGAACACAGAGCAGGATAATGAACTAATGAATTAACAGCCAGACGAGCACTACCCTCTGCACTCCCACACCTCCAAGTAACTCCATGTATTTTCCCGTGGTTCTCCTTGCTCCCATCCTCCCCCCGGGAAGCTGCACGTACCCCAGGGACTCCACAACAGGAGGTGAGGAAGAACTCCGAAGTCTCTGGGCTACATGGAGGAGGGGCCCTGAGTGATATTCTCCCTCTGAGCCCAGAGCATGGTCATCTCAAGCTCCCAAAGAGCTACCTGCAAGGGAACAGCTAGTTGAGCTCCAAAACAAACCACAAAACGAGATCTGAAAACATAACAAAACAATCAAAACAACTGAACAAATGACTAAAATCCAGCCCCTCACGAGCACAGACACCCACAGCTGCTGGTGCTCTTCATGATACATCCTGGCCCTGCAGGCCCACAAGCATCATGGCAGAGGGCAGTGGGAGCTGCTGACCGCATCACATCTTCTGCAAGTGAGAGGATGTTCCATTCACAACATATGTGCAGATTTTAGGGCAGGACAGAACCATTTAAAGGAGCAATGCATAAACTAAAAACTGAAGTGAGAACATACACTATAAACCATAGATGTTATGCTCCTGGTTCAGGGAGCTGTGTTAAGAAGTGTGGGTCAGATGCAACAAGCCACAGGCCTGCAGCACTTGCAGATCGTGCTGTTTGTGGACATAGTGCATTGTGTGCATACAAAAGAAAATGGCTAATGTGGCTGCACTGCATCATTGTAGCTTCCCGTTCAGTCACACTGCTGCAAATTGCAACATGGAGTTTTCTAGTGCACATGCCAGATTGGGACCAATTTCTGGCATTGCAAATTAGTACCAGGACTTTGAATTTGGGGATGGGAATGGGAAGCCAGATGAGTTGCTGGAGCATCAGACAGAGTGATATGCTCACTTTGGTCGTTGTAGATTAAGGATTGATCTGCTGCCTTCTGAATGGGATGCTTAGACCATCCCAAGAGAGAGTGAGTTGTGGCAGTCCAACAGAAAGGTGACAAAGCCATGGACGACAGTGGCTAAGGACTAGGGAATAGACGTGCGGAAAAGAATTAAATGGAATATCATTTTGTGTTTCCAGGCCCCAATGGCTTAAAGTAATTCCATGTTGGGGGGGAAAAAGTTGGTCTCCAAAAGGGAGGAGGCTATAAATCCACTACAGAAATTCATGGACTCATAGATTGTAAGGCCAGACGGTACCATTACATCATCTACTCTGACCTCATGTATAACACAGACCATTACATTTCACCCAGTTACCCCTGCACTGAGCCCAGTAACTTGGGTTTAACTAAAGCATCTTCCAGAAAGGCATCCAGTCTTGATCTGAAGACATCAAGAGATGGAGAATCTACCACTTCCCTTGGTAGCTTTGTTCCAATGGTTAACCGCCCTCACTGTTAGAAATTTGTGCCTCATTTCTAATTTAAATTTGTCTGGTTTTAATTTCCCACCACTGGTTCTTGTTATGCCTGTCTCTGATAGACTAAAGAGCCCTGTTGCACCTGTTGCCTGAGTAGAGCTGGGAGATGATTTCTGGTGTGAGTATGAGGCTATTGAGCTGGCTCCAGGAAACCTTCATTACTAGCCATGACAGCCCTTCCCAGTTGTTTAGGTGAAAGGGTGTCAGGAAGCTGGCAGTGTGTCTTTTATTTTACCATTTGACATTTCTCTACCCCAGTTACAAAAAGAAATTGCTATTGTTTGAAACGTATACAGTTCTTCCCCATAACACACCTTCCTTCTCCCTCCCCCACCTCCCTCCTCTCCTGCATTCCCCAGGCCCATAAAAGCACATGGCCCTGTGATGGGGTGTACAACCCACACACCAGCTAAGAAGGGGCTGACAACTTGTAGGTTCAATCAGCCCCACCTTGCTACACCAGGAGTAGGTGACAGGCCTAGAGTGAGGGGCTAAAAAGAGAGAACCAAGCTGAGTGGCTGGCTGGCTGGGAAAGGGAGTAGCTCGCTGGCTCTCACTCAGGGTATGTCTACACTACAAGAGTAGTTCGATTTAACTTAGGTCGAATTTGTGGATTCGACCTTATGAATTCGAATTTGTGTATCCACACTAAGGACACTAATTCGACTTTGTGAGTCCACACTAACGGGGCAAGCGTCGACATTGGAAGTGGTGCATTCTGGGCAGCTATCCCACAGTTCCCGCAGTCCCCGCTTCCCATTGGAATGCTGGGTAGAGCCCCCAATGCCTGCTGGGGGAAAAATGTGTCAAGGGTGGTTTTGGGTAACTGTCGTCATTCAACCGTCACTCCCGCCCTCTCTCCCTGAAAGCGCCGGCGGGAAATCTGTTACCGCACTTTTCTGGTCAGTGACAGCGCGGACGCCACAGCACTGCGAGCATGGAGCCCGCTGCGATCATCGCTGCACTTATGGCCGTTGTCAACTCCTCGCACCTTATCGTCCACCTCTTCCACAGTCAGCTGCTGAGAAATCGGGCAAGGAGGTTCCGGCAGCATGGTGAGGACATGAAGTGTGAGAGTGGCACCGACCTCTCACAAAGCACGGGATCCCGCGCCGCGGAGATCATGGTGGCAATGGGTCATGTTCATGCTATGGGACGGCGATTCTGGGCCCGGGAAACAAGCACGGACTGGTGGGACCGCATAGTGCTGCAGGCCTGGGATGAATCACAGTGGCTGCGAAACTTCAGGATGCGTAAGGGCACTTTCCTTGAACTGTGTGACTTGCTGGCCCCTGCCCTGAAGCGCCAGGACACCCGGATGCGAGCAGCCCTGAGTGTGCAGAAGCAAGTGGCCATAGCCCTCTGGAAACTTGCCACGCCAGACAGCTACCGGTCAGTAGCGAACCACTTTGGCGTGGGCAAATCTACCGTGGGGGTTGCTGTGATGCAAGTAGCCCACGCAATCGTTGACCTACTGCTCTCAAAGGTAGTGACCCTGGGAAACGTCCAGGTTGTCATAGATGGCTTCGCCGCGATGGGATTCCCAAACTGCGGTGGGACTATAGATGGCACTCACATCCCTATCCTGGGACCGGCCCACCAGGCCAGCCAGTACATTAACCGAAAGGGCTACTTTTCAATGGTGCTGCAAGCACTGGTGGACCATAGGGGACGTTTTACCAATATCTACGTCGGGTGGCCGGGCAAGGTTCATGATGCGGTGTGTTCAGGAACTCTGGTCTGTTTAGATGCCTGCAGGAAGGTAGTTTCTTCCCGGACCACAAAATAAGTGTTGGGGATGTGGAGATGCCTACAGTGATCCTCGCGGACCCAGCCTACCCGCTAATGCCCTGGCTCATGAAGCCCTATACAGGCGCCCTGGACAGTGACAAGGAGCTCTTCAACTACCGGCTGAGCAAGTGCAGAATGGTGGTGGAGTGTGCTTTCGGACGTCTCAAGGGGAGATGGAGGAGCTTACTGACTCGCTCGGATCTCAGCGAAACCAATATCCCCATTGTTATTGCAGCTTGCTGTGTGCTCCACAATCTCTGTGAGAGCAAGGGGGAGACCTTTATGGCGGGATGGGAGGTTGAGGCAAATTGCCTGGCTGCTGATTACGCTCAGCCAGACACCCGTGCCATTAGAAGAGCCCAGCGGGAAGTGCTGTGCATCCGGGAGGCTTTGAAAGCTAGGTTCCTCAGAGAGCAGGGTAACCTATGACTGTCCAGTCTCTTTACAAAGAAGCTGAACCTGCCCCTGTTTCAGTTACTATTCACTTTTTTCAGCGGTTACATACCCCGTTCACCAGGTTTCCCCCCTTCCAACAGACGCTTAAAAATAAAGTTATTGGAACATTTTTAATTAACAAAGTTTTCTTTACTAACGAATTCGCGTTCAAGGGTTCAAACAGGGACGCAGACTGTGGTGGGTACGGTGTGCAGTGATGTACAGACCACTTCTACACTCGAGGACTGACAGGCTCCTGCTCCTACAGCGGTCTCTGGGGGGAGGACGGTTACAGGAGGGTGTGCAGGAAGGGGTGGGTTTGCAGGAAGGGGTGAGGGGTGTGTGGGAAGGGTGAGTAGCTGTAGGGGGATGATGGCTCTGGCTGGGGCTCAGGGCATTGGAGAGGTTCATGGCTAGGGTGGAAGGGCATGGTAAGGGCAACCTGCCTTGCCATTTGTGGATGCCAGGCGCTCGGACCCTGGGGCAGCATACACCTCCCAGACTGACCTGGGGCAGCAGACACCTCCCAGAGTGACCCGGGTGCCTAGTGTCTGCACTCTGTGTGTGACCTGCTGTTGATCCTGTCCCCATGTCTGTACCCTGGTAATGGTGGCTGTCCTATGCAATTAACAAACCCCTCCCCCCCCCTTCACACAAAGTCTTCTGCAAAGAAACACGACGGAAACAGTAATGAACAGCAAACTATTTTTAATACTCAACTACACAGTTGGGGGATGAAACTGGGATTTGGGATCGGGTGAGCCAGGAAGGGAAGCAATTCTCATACTTTAGGGAATGAGAGCTGTTTGGTACATGAGCGCTGTGCTGGGGTGGAGTGACAGTTTTCACGGCCCCTAGCGCCCCTCCATCTTGTGATTTTGGGTGAGGGGGGGACAGGACTTTGTGGCGGGGGAGGGCGGTTGCAGATACAGTTCAGGGGGGCTCTCTGCTCCTGCCTGCGGTCCTGCAGAACATCCACAAGGCACCGGAGCGTGTCCGTTTGCTCCCTCATTAGTCCAAGCAGCGTTTGAGTCGCCTGCTGGTCTTCCTGCCACCACCTGTCCTCCCGTTCGCTGTGAGCGCTGCTGAGAGAGGGTCTCCCTCCACTGGCTCTGCTGGGCCGCCTCGGCTCTGGAGCAGGCCATCAGTTCAGCGAACATCTTGTCCCGAGTCTTTTTCTTTCGCCGCCTAATCTGCGCCAGCCTCTGTGAGGGGGATGCCGGGGCAGTTCGGGAAAGAGCCGCAGCTGTGTGATGGGAAAAAGGAAGTGATTTCCTTGCAAAGATACATGTTTGTGAACACTGAACACAGTCTACTCAGTTTCTGTGAACAAGACCATACAGGGCACCTAATCTCATGTGCTCTCAGGACAAGTTTGAATTTTCGGCATTCGCTTTCATTGCCTGGGGTCTTGCACTGGAGATTGGACAAGCGGGGCAGGACAGCAGAATCTGTGTAGCAGCCAGGCCTGGTAAGCCGTAAACTTTAGGCTGCTTAACAGTTAATGGATAGCACTGCCCTCCTGCTGCAGGCAATCTGGAAAGCATAAAGTCTGACCGTGTTCGAGCCCCTCGCGGCTGTCCCAGGGAAAGATCCCTGTATGCTTTTCCTCTGCAGCCTCCACCACGTGGCTGTTAAATGACGGTCATTGTTATGCAAAGGAAAAGTCAAGCATTCACAATAGTAACATTACAGTAATTCCCCTAATTAGATGCAGCAGTCGCGGCGAGATCACCCTGAGGCGGGTCACTAGGAGAGACAGAGAGCGCATGCTGCGTGAATCCCTGCACAGACCAGGGCCCTATGCTGCCATGCTGGTCGAGGCAATGCTCCCACTGTACCTCAGGATGGCCTGGAGCGGAAGAGTGTGCTTCCACGGAGCACCCAATAAGGCACCTCTCCCCAGGAACCTCCTGCGGAGGCTTTTCGAGTACCTCTACGAGAACTTCGTGGAACTGTCCCAAGAGGATTTCTGCTCGATCCCTATATGTATTGACCTTCTTTTCATATAGTTTTTAGTCCTGTTTTTTAAAAAATAAATGTTTACATGTTTATAGCACTTACCGACTGATCCTTCCCCTGATTCAGAGTCCGGGTTAATGGCCGGGGAGGGTTGGTAGGGGATCTCTGTGAGGGTGATGAAGAGATCCTGGCTGTCGGGGAAAGCAGTATTGTAAGCGCTGTCGCCTGCCTCGTCCTCCACAAACCCTTCCTCATCTTCCCCATCGGCGAACATCGCCGAGAAATTGCCCGTCGACACTATCCCATCCTCAGAGTCCACGGTCACTGGTGGGGCAGTGGTGGCAGACCCACCAAGAATGGCATGCAGTGCCTCGTAGAAGCGGCATGTCTGGGGCTGGGCTCCGGAGCGTCCGTTTGCCGCTTTGATTTTTTGGTAGCCTTGTCTCAGGTCCTTGATTTTCACGCGGCACTGCGTTGCATCCCGGCTGTATCCTCTGAGTGCCATGGCTTTGGAGACCTTCTCGTAGGTCTTTGCGTTCCTTTTTTTGGAGCGCAGCTCCGAAAGCACAGACTCATCACCCCACACAGCAATCAGATCCAAGACTTCCCAGTCAGTCCATGCTGGGGCCCTCTTTCTACTCTGAGATTGCATGGACTCCTCTGCTGGAGAGCTCTGCATCGCTGCCAGTGCTGCTGAGCTCGCCACGATGTCCAACCAGGAATTGAGATTCAAACTGGCCAGACAGGAAAAGGAATTCAAATGTTCCCGGGGCCTTTCCTGCATGGCTGATCAGAACATCTGAGCTCGGACTGCTGTCCAGAGCGTCAACAGAGTGGTGCACTGTGGGATAGCTCCTGGAGCTACTAAGTTCGATTTGCATCCACACCTAGCCTAATTCGACATAGCCATGTCGAATTTAGCGCTACTCCCCTCGTCGGGGTGGAGTACCGAATTCAAACTAAAGAGCCCTCTAGGTCGAATTAAATGGCTTCCTGGTGTGGACGGGTGCGCGGTTAATTCGAATTAATGCTGCTAAATTCGAATTGAAGTCCTAGTGTAGACCAGGCCTCAGTGAGACAAACCTGTCTGGAGCCAGGAAGCTGGGTCAGACTGCTGCAGATCAGGGCTTCCTTGAGGGAACAGCAGCCTGAAACAGGGAGGCCAGGTGTGGGTTAAGTAGAAAAGACAGAGCAAATAGAAGGGCTTGGCCTTTTCTACAGCAGACTGAGGGTGACCAGAGGAATATGCATTGATTTCTCACTGCAAAGTAAAGGGAATGGAAAAATTCTGTGTAAAAATAAACAACAGTAGAACCTCAAAGTTACAAACACCAGAGGTATGAACTGACCGGTCAACCACACAACCCATTTGAAGCTGGAAGTATGCTATCAGGCAGAAGCAGAGAAGAAAAAAAGAAGCAGCAGCAGCAAACACATTATGTGACTGTGTGTTAAATGTAATCTACTAAAAAAGTAAAGGGAATTAATGCTGCTAAATTCGAATTGAAGTCCTAGTGTAGACCAGGCCTCAGTGAGAGAAACCTGTCTGGAGCCAGGAAGCTGGGTCAGACTGCTGCAGATCAGGGCCTCCTTGAGGGAACAGCAGCCTGAAACAGGGAGGCCAGGTGTGGGTTAAGTAGAAAAGACAGAGCAAATAGAAGGGCTTGGTCCAGCCATAGGCTGGGATGGACAACTCACTCTTTTGGTTTTGTGTTATATGTGTTGGAACTTGGCTATCCTGGAAGAGGCAGAACTTTGGTGTGAGACTTAACTGGGATGTTAAGTCACCACAGACCGGGTCACATTAGAGGTAGCAGCTGACCATTGAAGATCTTGAAGGGAAACAGAAGCATGGTGAATTGTACCATGGTGGACCACAAGGGGTTGCTGCGAAGGCTGACCTGGCCACAAGCCCTTATTCACCAAACCCCATATGGCTCTGAATTCCCACCAACCCTCTGCAACTCCAGAGTGGCCTTAATTCCCCTCAGCCTTCCTCAAACCGCAGTTGACACGGACTTCACTTAATCTCCTCTTCACCCTGTTGTCCTACTGCTCTACAGCCTCGTGGCCCCACACCTCATCCAGCTCCCCAGTGGCCTCCATGGCTCCTTCTCTCCTGCACCCTTAGAATTTTGGGTGAGGGTGGTGAGCTTTCCCCTCCCCTCCGTTTTCTTCTGAGGGCAGCCAGCTGGTCCAACCCCCATCCGTGCTTTATAGGGCCTGACATGTGGATCCATTGTGCTCCAGTCCTCTGGGCGCAGGTACCAGGGATCTTCCTTTAGGGAAGTGCTGCTGCCCTTACCCAACTTTTCATCTTCCACTGGCAAAAATGAGGTTGCTTGCTAGGCTCCATCTCTGCTTTTTACAAGCAAAGCTGGTGAGGCGGGGAGGGACTTAATCCCCAACAGTGTTTTCCAGGATCTCAGGTTGTTCCCAGGGTGGTACTACAGGGTCCCTAGACAGTTTGGGTTTGCACATTTCTCTGATTTCCAATCCTTGTTCAACTGACTTTAAAGTAGAACCTGAATTTGTAATTTCCAGGCTTAGGGATGACAGTTTAGGATTTGTTTTTAAAAACCCAGCATTTTTTAATCTCTTTCTACAAGGTTGGGGGCAGGTCACAGTAACTTCAATGTCAGCACGACAAAGCCTTCTGTCCAGGAACTGTTTATATGTTGGCTGTGAAGGAAGAGTTTGCTACACAATGGAAGCCCAAACACTGAAACCTCAAACTTTGCCAACAACGGCACATGTACGGGGCATCACAGCCACCTTTATCCACAGAGCAAATTCTTGCCGACACCAATCCCAATGTGATCTGTGAAGCTAGGCAAATGCACTGCCCTTTTCTACAGCAGACTGAGGGTGACCAGAGGAATATGCATTGATTTCTCACTGCAAAGTAAAGGGAATGGAAAAACTCTGTGTAAAAATAAACAACAGTAGAACCTCAAAGTTACAAACACCAGAGGTATGAACTGACCGGTCAACCACACAACCCATTTGAAGCTGGAAGTATGCTATCAGGCAGAAGCAGAGAAGAAAAAAAGAAGCAGCAGCAAACACATTATGTGACTGTGTGTTAAATGTAATCTACTAAAAAAATAAAGGGAACATTTTAAAAAATTGACAAGGTAAGGAAACTGTTTCTGTGCTTTTTTCCTATAAATTAAGATGGTTAAAAGCAGCATTTTTCTTCTGCATAGTACAGTTTCAGAGTCAGTTGCTCACTCATAGTAAACTGTTCAGTGGTAAACTTTTGACAGAACAACCATAACATTTTGTTCAGAGTTACAAACATTTCAGAATTATGAACAACTTCCATTCCCAAGGTGTTCGTAACTCTGAGGATCTACTGTTGTAAAGAGAATTAACTGTAAAAATGGGACCACTTCCTCCTGGCCTTTTGAAGAGCTTTTGAAGAGGAAATTGTGTGATCATGGGAAACTTTAACTTCCCAGATATAGACTGGAGGACAAGTGCTAGTAATAATAATAGGGCTCAGATTTTCCTGGATGCAATAGCTGATGGATTCCTTCACCAAGTAGTTGAAGAACAAACAAGAGGGGATGCTATTTTAGATTTGGTTTTGGTGAGTAGTGAGGACCTCATAGAAGAAATGGTTGTGGGAACAACCTTGGTTTCAGCGATCATGAGCTAATTCAGTTCAAACTAAATGGAAGGATAAACAAAAATAGATCTGTGACTAGGGTTTTTGATTTCAAAAGGGCTAACTTTAAAAAACTAAGGAAATTAGTTAGAGAAGTGGATTGGACTGAAGAACTTGTGGATCTAAAGGTGGAGGAGGCCTGGAGTGACTTCAAGTCAAAGTTGCAGAAATTATCAGAAGCCTGCATCCCAAGAAAGGGGGGAAAATTCATAGGCAGGAGTTATAGACCAAGCTAGATAAGCAAGCATCTCACAGAGGTGATTAAGAAAAAACAGAAAGCCTATAAGGATGGGAGGGATCAGCAAGGAAAGCTACCTGATTGAGGTCAGAACATGTAGGGATAAAATGAGAAAGGCCAAAAGCCATGTAGAGTTGGACCTTGCAAAGGGAATTAAAACCAATAGTAAAAGGTTCTATAGTCATATAAATAAGAAGAAAGCAAAGAAAGAAGAAGTGGGACCACTAAACACTGAGGATGGATGGAGGTTAAGGATATTCTAGGCATGGCCCAATATCTAAACAAATACTTTGCCTCAGGCTTTAATGAGGCTAATGAGGCTAATGAGGAGCTTAGGGATGACAAATGGGAATGAGGCTATGGAGGTAGATATTACCACATCCGAGGTAGAAGCCAAACTTGAACAGGGGGCTAAAGCAGGGAGCCCAGATAATCTTCATCCAATAATATTAAAAGAACTGGCACATGAAATTGCAAGCTCATTAGCAAAAATTTTAATGAATCTGTAAACTCAGGGTTTGTACCATATGACTGGAGAATTGCTAACATAGTTCCTATTCTTAAGAAAGGGAAAACAACATGTTCTGGGTAACTACAGGCCTGTTAGTTTGACATCTGTAGTATACAAGGTCTTGGAAAAAATTTTGAAGGAGAAAGTAGTTAAGGATGTTGAGGTCAATGGTAATTGGGACAAAATACAATATGGTTTTACAAAAGGTAGATGGTGCCAAACCAACCTGATCTCCTTTGGGAAAAATTTTTAGACAAAAGAAATGCAGTGGATCCAATTTACCTTGATTTCAGTAAGGCATTTGATATAGTTCCACATGAGGAATTATTAGCTAAATTGGAAAAGATGGGGATCAATATGAAAACTGAAAGGTGGATAAGGAACTGGTTAAAGGGGTGACTACAACGGGTCATACTGAAAGGTGAACTGTCAGGCTGGAAGGAGGTTACTAGTGGAGTTCGTCAGGGATTGGTTTTGAGACCAATCTTATTTAATCTTTTTATTACTGACCTTGGCACAAAAAGTGGGAACGTGCTAATAAAGTTTGTGGATGACACAAAGCTGGGAGCTATAGCCAATACAGAGAAGGACCAGGATATCATACAGGAAGATCTGGATGACCTTGTAAACTGGAGTAATAGTAATAGGATGAAATTTAATAGTGAAAAGTGCAAGGTCATGCATTTAAGGATTAATAACAAGAATTTTTGTTATAAACTGGGGACGCGTCACTTGGAAGTAACAGAGGAGGAAAAGGACCTTGGAGTAGTGGTTGATCACAGGATCACTGTTAGCCACCAATGTGATATGGCTGTGAAAAAACCTAATGCAGTCTTGGGATGCATCAGGCAAGGTATTTCCAGTAGAGATAAGGAGGTGTTAGCATTGTTATGCAAGGCACTGGTGAGACCTCATCTGGAATATTGTGTGCAGTTCTGGTCTCCCATGTTTAAGAAGGATGAATTCAAACCGGAACAGGTACAGAGACGGGCTACTAGGATGATCTGAGGAATGCTTATGAAAGGAGACTCAAAGAGCTTGGCTTGTTTAGCCTAACTGAGAGAAGGCTGAGGGGAGATATGATTGCTCTCTATAAATGTATCAGAGGGATAAATGCCAGGGAGGGAGAAGAATTATTTAAGCTCAGTACCAATGTGGACACAAGAACAAGTGGTTATAAACTGGCCATCAGGAAGTTTAGACTTTAATTAGATGAAGGTTTCCAACTATTTCTGACTATTAGTGGTAAATATGCCCAATGGCCTATGATGGGGTGTTAGATGGGGTGGGATCTGAGTTACTACAGAGAATTCTTTCCTGGGTGTCTGGCTGGTGAGTCTTGCCCACATGCTCAGGGTTTAGCTGATCACCATATTTGGGGTCAGGAAGGAATTTTCCCCCAGGGCAGATTGGCAGAGGCCCTGGGGGTTTTTCACCTTCCTCTGTGGCGTGGGGCATGGGTCACTTGCTGGAGGATTCTCTGCACCTTGAAGTCTTTAAACCACAAGTTGAGGAGTTGAATAGCTCAGACATAGGTCAGGACAGTGGTCCCCAACCTTTTCGTCTGGCGGGTGCCAGATGAAGGACCGTGGCGGTGGTGGGGCACCCCCCCCAATGCCGCCAATTTCTGCGGCATTTCGGCGGTGCCGCCTCTTGATGACGTCGCTTGTCAGCGGCAAGTGACGTCATCGAGAGGCGTCGCTGCCAAATTTCTGTGGCATTTTGGCAGCGACGCCTCTTGGTGATGTCACTTGCTGCCGACAAGTGGCGTCATCGAGAGGCGTCGCCGCCGAAACGCCTCAGAAATTGGGTGGCATTTTGGCGGGTGCTCCACCGCCGGCCAGGACGTGGGCGCATTTAGATGCCCCTGCGGGCGCCATGGTGCCCGCAGGCACCGCATTGGGGACCCCTGGGTCAGGGGTTTGTTACAGGAGTGGGTGGGTGAGATTCTGTGGCCTGTGTTGTTCAGGAGGTCAGATTAGATGATCATAATGGTCCCTTCTGACCTTAAAGTCTATGAGTCTATGAGCTAATGTGTCAAATTGGTTTCAAATGAAACAAAGGTGTGTTTTTTTCTAAAATGTTGGTTGGCATTTCCAAGGGCTTTAATTTGCCCCAAATAGAACATCAAGTCCCTGGGGAAAGGCCCCACTCAGATGGGCATGCAGGCATGAGGGAAAAAATTATCAGGATGGATAGACTAGTAAGTTCAAGACACACTGGGGAGGAATCTCAGAGGAGTCTATACTATCACCTTAGCTTCGTAAAATGTGACACGATGGACCAGTCACATGAGCCTGAAGCTTGTTCACTCTGAGCCAGAATCACTGTTGGTAGGAAAATGACTTTCCGTGTAAGGAAATTAAGCTCCATTAACCTAGTGATTCAAAAGGAGGTTTCATCAGCTTTATCCCATGACACCGGGGAATGGAGGTGTTACAACTTGGCCCAGTACCACTCTGGAGGATTGTCAGGCTGTTGTGAGTGGGGCCCAATCACTGGGTGACACCTGCTTCTAAGCCAGGTGAGCCTGGGTGTGGTCTAGTCCCTGTTTCCAGGTCTGGATCTTTGGGGTCATTCCTCAGCCCTCTTGTCTGATGTCCTTCCTTGGAATGTGAGGCGCTGCCTTCCCATTGCCCTAGGCCCTGAAATCAGTGTCTGAGATCTCCCAAGTCCCACCTCCAGTCAGACTCACACCCTGCTCCAGCGCTCCACCTGGGTTGTGGGTTCTCTGGGCTTCTAGCTTGTCACCTTCAGGGATAATGTGGCAGGAAAGCAAGGAACACAGGCTTGGCACAGGGGCTTATTAATCAGAGACTTTGTCTTCAAAGCACTCAGGGGTTACAGGTCTTTGAAAAGCAACAGAAGATCTGAGATCCCTCCTCCCTGAGTCTTATCGGGCCCTTCCCACAAGTCCGAGGCATGTCAGGGTTTCAGGCTGGGCAGAGTCCCTCTTGCCCTCTCTCGCTACTGTACATCCTGCTTATATGTCATGATGGTCATACCCATCCCCTGAACAGAGCAGCTCTGGGGTCTCTGTCACCTTGCCATGTGACCCACTGGGTTGCCCCTGCACCCTCTCCTAGTCATGCTTTTCCTGCCTGTGGCCCCTCTGTTCCATGGGGGTGGGCCAGAAGTTGAGACAAACACAGTCAATGACTCCGGAGCATAGTCCTGATGGCTTCTCAGTGACAGTCCTTCAACTGCCTGTCAAGCACCTTTCCTGCTCAGGAAATGCTGTTCACTGGCTTGTCCTGGGCAAGTTCAGACATGTGTTCAACAACTAATACAAAATGGGCTTTGTAATTTTGTACGGTCACACACACACACACACACACACACCTCTCTGACACAGGATTTCAAAACTGTCAAGCCCTGTATGAACCGGATAATTAGGGCTGCAGGGATGGGACTTCCTGAGAGGCTGATGAAGGAGTCAGTCAAACTGTTTTTCTGTGAGGATAATAGAGGGTGTTCTGTGGACCTGTTTGCACCCTGCCAGAACCCCTTTCCACGGGTAGATGGTTGATATGACTCTAGGAGGACATGAGCCCCCTGCTCCTGCATGTGGCCTCATGCCCAGTCAGCCCAATGCAGTCGGCTTTGGCCATCTGAACCAGAGCTGAGAGCCATACCTGGCCTGGGCAGTATGAGGCTGTGAGGGTTATAGAACCCTTGTCTCTTCTGAAATGTGCCAGTGCCTGTGTCACCAGGAGCTGGTACCAAGGTCCACAGGAGCATTCTTCTCCCAGAGGTAGAGAGAGCCCCCCTTGCTAACATTATCTATTCTTCAGGCTATCAGCAGAAGGCTGGTAGGTCCTTGTTCAGGGATGTGGCAAAGAGAGACCTCCCTCTGTCTAGTGCCCTCTGAGACTGGGCTCTCTAGGGAAATTCCAGCCTTTTCTACTGTATGATCAAGAGAGGGGTGGGACTTGAGACTTGGTAAAGTGGAACCATCCCTGAATCCTGAATGTTTAAGTCTACCATAGATGGTGTCTTATTTGCTGAGCCCTCAATTGAAAAGATGCAGCAAGAGAGAAGAAAAGGCTCCTCCCATCCACAAAACTATAATAGACCTTCCAGTGCAGCAGCAGGAGCATTAATTCCCAGTGAGATTCCCCTCCCCACCCCTGTCTTTTCTTATTATCAGATGCCCAAGTGTTTCTGCTCAGAGATAGAAAACACTCATATGTGGAATACAGGATCAATGAGATCTACAGATGCACATGGATTGAAATCCACACATGATCATGTGATCCCCACCATCCATTACTACAGCTCTGTGATTTCCCCCTCCCCACTCCCACTCCCAAATAAAAGAATCTTTCTAGAAACCCACAGCAGGGACTGGACAGACAGAAGGTCTCATTTTCCTCTCTGCTTACCTGTCTCTTGCAGGTTTTCTGATTGCCATTTGACAGCTGCTTGCTGTGAGGATCTCTCCTCTATTCTTGGTACCAAACAGACCTTGGTTGAGTTGCACCTGGCAGGAAACAGCCTGGGAGAATCAGGAGTGAAGCTGCTGTGTGAGGGACTGAGGCATGCAAACTGCAAACTGCAGAAACTGGGGTGAGTATTTACCCTTTTTTTTCTGTAAAGGAATCCATGGAGTGTGAGGATGGTGTAAGATGTTGGCTCCCTGCAGGTACATGAAGGGGGTGTCTACATTGCAAAAAAGACCCACAGCAGTGAAGTCTCAGATCCCAGATCAACTGATCCAGGTTTATATTACAGGACTAAAAATAATAGCATAGGTGTTCCTGCTCAGGCTGGAGCATGAGCTCTAAGATCCACCCCCTGAGCAGGATTCCAGACCAAGCAGGAACATCTACGCTGCTATTTTTAGCTCTGTAGCACAAGCCCTGCAAGCCCAAATCAGTTAATCCAGGCCCTGGGACTCGCTGCAGTGTAGACATAACCGAAGAGTCTGAACACTGAGTATCCCTCCAGCCCCTGGTGTCTCAGTGGCTCCCAACAGTCTGCTAGCCTGTCACATTCAGTAAATGGAATTTATCAATAAAGATGGGCACATATTGGAGCAGTAGTTCCAATCCCCCTGAATCTGAAGGATAAATCATCATATATAAATGATTCCTAATGTGTCCCTGGCATTTAAAACTATTGCAGAATCTTAATCGCTTTGATAAAAGCCCGCTTTATCATCATTTTAATTATTTTTAAAATAATTAGGCCCCAGGAGCCTGATGACCCTATATCTCCCAGTCGTCCCTTATAGACACATTCCCACGCTGAGAACGATGTGCGTCTCAGGGAACTGTGGGAGGGATTCTGTCTCAGGAAGGAAGAATTTTTCCTATAACTCCTTCATGTGCCAAGGGAGGGGAATTTGCCTGCAGCTAACCCCCCTTCAGGAGGTACAGCATGTTCTTTTGTTTTACCCAGTCACCTCTGCTGGCCATTACATACAGGTGTATTTTATCATGGCTCCTTTCTGCTCTTCCCTGCATCCTTTAGTGAGTCTTCTGCCCCTAACGTAGGGAAAGAAGAAGGAGACTGTGTTTATGGGGGGGGCTCAGCACAAGACACAAGGAGAGGGAGGTGTCATCCCTTTTTGACTTGAGCATTTAGCCAAAATTTGGGGTCCTGCGTATTGTTTGCTAGAAGGAGAAATTGGTGATGGATCCAGGTATCTTTGATCTTTGATTCAGTTTTGTTTATGAAGACTGCACACAGTCCCATTTCCTCAGACACAGGAAGAATCAAACAGGAAGTAGTTTCTTTGCTCAAAGCTCACGCCTCTTTCAGCAACACAGAGATGCCACAAGCTCTCTCTGGGCTTTTTCTTAGGGAAACATCTCCAGTGCTTGTTCGGGTGCCTTGTTCTGCCCTTCTGTTTCTCGCTCTGTGGTATTTCTGTCTGTTCTTTTCTCGTACACAGACAAAATCAACCCACTGCCCTGGGTTTATCAGATCGTCATGGAACCCCCTTGTGCCACATGGTAAGCTCCTGCTCCAGCCATGCACATGGCCTGTGTGAAGCCAAAACAGAGGCCTGTATTGGCTTCAGCAGTCTATTCTATAAAGTAGCTCAATTAATTTTTTTACATCGAATAAAAGGCAGCTATTATTACGCCCAACCTATAAACAAGGCTTCCTGTGGTCTCCCCGCCCCTTGTGCACCTTTTGAGTAGCCATCTCAGCGTGTGAACTGTAA
This sequence comes from Mauremys reevesii, assembly GCF_016161935.1. Classification (NCBI taxonomy): domain Eukaryota; kingdom Metazoa; phylum Chordata; order Testudines; family Geoemydidae; genus Mauremys; species Mauremys reevesii. Next base: position 77,154 of record NW_024100739.1, read on the forward strand.
CATTCACTGTTTTCAGCTCCTGCCTGGCTGAGGTGTGTCTGGCCTGTGAGGTACTCACAGTAGGAGGTGAAACTATTCTGAGCAGAGGGAAGGCAGGAGTTTGTAGAAAGACCTTTGACACACAGCCCCTCTGGGTAATAGAAAAGCATTTAGTCACTATTGTCACAATAGTCACTGCAGTAGCTGTTCTAATAATAGACGAGGCTCTCTGGGTTACGTCAGGTACCTGTGACATTCCAGCAATTGATGGGCCTAATTTTTCAGTAACCAATATGCCACTTGATAACCATGTCATAGTCTTTGGGCTTGGCTACACTTACAAGTTGCAGCGCTGGTGGAGGCTTTCCAGCGCTGCAATTAACACCCCGTCCACACTTGCAGGGCACAACCAGCGCTGCAACTCCCTGGTTGCAGCGCTGGCTGAAAACCCATCCGGGTTGGGGTATAAGGAGTGCAGCGCTGGTGACACCAGCGCTGCTCAGCAGGTGTGGACACTCACCAGCGCTTTACCTGTCCTCCAGGGAATAAGGAGCTATCCCAGAATTCCTGTTCAGCCACTCTGCACATCAGTTTGCACTCTACTGCTCTTGCCTCAGGTGACCCGCCCTTTAAATGCCCCGGGAAATTTAAAAATCTCCTTCCTGTTTGCTGCAGCCAGGTGTGGAGTGCAATCAGTTAATCAGTTACAGGTTACAGGTAACCATGCCTCCACGCGGCAAACGAGCCCCAGCATGGAGCACAGGTGAATTGCAGGACCTCATCAGTGTTTGGGGTGAGGCGTCTGTTCAGGCACAGCTGCGCTCGGCCGTAGGAATTACGATATCTTTGAGCAGATATCAAGGGACATGCTGGATAGGGGCCATCAACGGGACGCACTACAATGCAGGGTGACAGTTAAAGAGCTGCGGAGTGCCTATTACAACGCCCGAGAGGAATCGCAGATCGGATCCGCCCCACGACCTGCCGTTTTTACGTGGAGATGGACAACATACTTGGGGTGACCCCACTGCCAATCCCAGGGTAACGATGGACACTTCTGAGCAGGCTGGGGACAGGAGGAGGAGGAGGCTGCGGGGAGAGGAAACCGCGAGTGAAGCTCCTGGGATGGGGGAAGAAACCGCAGATTCCTTGGAGGCATGCAGCCAGGAGCTCTTCTCAAGCCAGGAGGAAAGTACCCAATCGCAGCAGCAGCCAGCAGTTGCAGAAGGACAAGCAGAGGAGCGGTGTACCGGTAAGCGGCTTTTATTTTCTGGGTGGAAATGTTTCTGGAGAGGAAGGGGGGTTATGGATGCATGCATGGCAGCGTCTAGATGTGGAATAGCCCGTTGATGTGGTCTATCACGTCGCGGTAATCTGCTTCAGTTATCTCAGCAAAAGCTTCATCCAGAGCGTGGGCAATATGCCTGCGCAGGTTTATAGGCAGAGCCACTGTGTCCCTTGTCCCAGTGACGGTGACGCGTCTGCGCCACTCTTCGGCCAGGGGGGGGGGGACCATTTCTGAACACAGGCACGCCGCATAGGGTCCCCCGCTGTTCCCTAGTGACTCGCAGTAGGGAAACATCTTCCAGGATTAAGTCCTGTGAAAAATGTTGGGAGACTCTTTAGTGAAGAGATAGGGAGATAAGATCACCCCTGCATCTGCATCTTCACCCTCTAGCACTCCAGATTACCCGAAGCAACCAGCTCCCCTCTCACTCAAGCCCCACTCCTCACTCACCATTTCGTGGCTTCTGTTGTGTTTTCCTTTTGGGATAAAGAATGCAAGTGAGAACTTGCAAGTGAGAACTCCCTCAGTGTAACAATTCATGTCTGGAGATAGTGGATACAATGCTGCCCGTGTTAAATGTTGTCATTTCTGTGTGTACAGTGACCTTGACTGGACTGCCCAGATGTTCAACATCACAGAGGCTTCAAAATTTGAGAAAAAATCCCCGAAAGAGCAAAGAGGACATGCTGAAAACTGTTCTTCAGCACTCTGCTACAGAGAGAAAAGAATTGAAGGAGTGGCGAGAGAAAGAAAGCAGGACCCGCAAGAGAAATGCAGTGGCCAAGAGGAAAAGCACGGAGCGGCTGCTAAGCATCCTGGAGCGCCAAGCGGAGTCTATAGAGTCACTCGTTGCCATGCAAGCAGAGCACTACCGTGCTACTCCCCCACCCGCCCGTCCTTTGTGCCTTGTGCCCCAATGTCAGCTCCAACCACCTTTCCCCAGCATCCAGGCTCTTACCACCACCAGCTGCCTCCAACACCTGTACGTTCCCCAACCAGCCCTGATACCTACCACCACCCTTACCCTCTGCATTCAACCCCCATCACCATGCAGTATATGCACCCTGAAGTGCAGGATTCATTAAACAGCAATCCAGACATGGCATATGCAAACTTGTGACTGTACAGTTCACCAACCCACACCCTTGCCCTCTTGTGTTAATGAAATGTTGTGTGTCTGTCTGTCTGTCAAGGAAGTTTTTTTCTTTTCAATAAAACAATTCTTGGCTTTGAAAACAGTCTTTATTATAGCAGATAGTGAAAGACACCTTAGCCCAGTAAAGAAAGAGGCACTGCAAATCATATTATTATTATGGATAATAGAATAACAGTGTAAGCAGTGCAATTCACTCCCATGCAAGGCAGCAAACATTACTGTTGGCTTTCAGCCTCAAATTCTTCCCTCAAGGCATCCCTAATCCTTGAAGCTCTGTGCTGGGCCTCTCTATTAGCCCTGCTCTCTGGCTGTGCATATTCAGCCTCCAGGACTTGAACCTCGGTGGTCCATGCCTCACTGAATGTTTCACCCTTCCCTTCACAAATATTATGGAGGGTACAGCAAGCGCTTATAACCGCGGGATGCTGCTTTCCCCCAAGTCTAGCTTCCCATACAAACATCTCCAGCGAGCCTTTAAACGCCCAAAAGCACACTCCACAGTCATTCTGCACCGGCTCAGCCTGTAGTTGAACCGGTCCTTGCTCCTGTCAAGCTTCCCTGTATAGGGTTTCATGAGCCAAGGCAGTAACGGGTATGCGGGGTCTCCAAGGATCACAGTGGGCATTTCGACATCCCCTACTGTGATCTTCCTGTCTGGGAAAAAAGTCCCTGCCTGCATCTTCCTGAACAGGCCACTGTTCCGAAAGATGCGTGCATCATGCACCTTTCAGGCCAGCCTGTGTAAATGTCAATGAAACGCCCGCGGTGATCCACAAGCGCCTGGAGAACCATAGAGAAATACCCCTTACGATTAACGTACTCTGATGCCAGGTGGGGGGGGGCCAGAATAGGAATATGCGTCCCATCTATCGCCCCTCCACAGTTAGGGAAACCCATTTGTGCAAAGCCATCCACAATGTCCTGCACGCTCCCCAGAGTCACGGTCTTTCTTAGCAGGATGCGATTAATTGCCTTGCAAACTTGCATCAAAACGATTCCCACGGTCGACTTTCCCACACCAAACTGGTTCCCGACCGACCGGTAGCTGTCTGGATTTGCCATCTTCCAGATTGCAATAGCCACCCGCTTTTCCACCGTCAGGGCAGCTCTCAATCTTGTGTCCTTGCGCCGCAGAGTGGGGGCGAGCTCAGCACACAGTCCCATGAAAGTGGCTTTTCTCATACGAAAGTTCTGCAGCCACTGCTCGTCATCCCAGACTTCCATGACGATGTGATCCCACCACTCAGTGCTTGTTTCCCGAGCCCAAAAGCGGCGTTCAACGGTGCTGAGCATTTCCGTGAATGCCGCAAGCACTCTAGTGTCACACGCGGCAGACAAATCCATATTGATATCATCGTCGGACTCCTCACTGTCACTTTGGAGCTGAAGGAATAGCTCGACTGCCAAACGTGTTGTGCTGGTGACACTCATCAGCAGAGTCCTCAGCAGATCGGGCTCCATTTGCCACAGAAATCGCGATTCACAGAGAGTAACAGAAAGACACTCACAATGGCGCCAAACGCTGCCGGAATGAATGCTGGGATGTGAAGCGATGCACCACGGGGCGCTGGCAAACAGGAAGCGGAATGACCCGCACACTTCCTTCCCCTTCCCACAATACTCAGCGCCAAAACGGCGCCAAAACGGGACGAGGTGTTCTGTGGGATAGCTGCCCACAATGCACCTCTCAATACAGCGCTGGAAAGTGCTGCAAGTGTGGCCACACTGCAGCGCTGGTAGCTGTCAGTGTGGCCACACTCCAGCGCTGGCCCTTACACAGCTGCATGAGCAGCGCTGTAACTCCCAGCGCTGCAACTTGTAAGTGTAGCCAAGCCCTTAGAGAAGGTGGCCACAGTCTTAAGATTCATTAGGGAGGCAGGACTGACTGTAAGCCCCACAGAGTGTTCATGAGAAAGGTACATAGATGCTCCAGCGTGTAAGGCCGGGGTGTCAAACTCACTTGAAGAGCGTTGAATTCTATGGTTACCTATAGTCCATAGGTCAGGCTATAAATACTATATTTTCTCTGTGATGCACAGTGGAATGCCCCCCTCATGACAGAGATCCAGCTGAGAATATGGCCTTTATGTAGTAACTAAATGTTTTGTTACTATTTATTGTTTGTTTAGTGCTTTATTATTGCATTCATCATCAGTGGAAAAATCTGCTCACCTTTAAGCCCATTGCTTTTCTGCCTTTGGTTTCTCTTCCTTCTCTATCCTCCCCTCTCTGCTTTCTCTTCTGCTGTCTCCTGTGTGTTCTCTGTATTTCCTTCCCTGCAGCAACTTCCAGTTCCCAACCCAGCAGGCTTCGCTCCCATCCCCTAATCCCCTCATTCTACCCGCTACAATGATAATTGATTCAGTAGTTGATGTTGGCACTGAAATCTCACTGGCGAGCAATAAAGTTGATAGTACAGTCAGATTACTGGGGGACAGGAGAGTTCCCATTCCTGAGTGATTGCTTCAGGCTCTCTGCAGACTCAGGCTGACTTCAATGTATCTGTTACAAACTTGGCTCACATTGGTGATCTCTGTAGCCATGAGGGCCGGAAACTTCCTTTTGTCTGTCGGACACTAAATCAGCCTATAGGCCAGACCCCAGTCTATGTTACTTATTTATGAAACTTCTGGGGGTCTGAGCCCCTCTTCCTGCCTCCCATGTGTAAACCATAATGCTAAATACCTGATGGAGTGGGCGATGAGAATTCCCACTGAGATGAATGGAGCAGTTCACACCTCTCGGAGCTATTGTTTCAGGCTGTTTTCATCTCCATGCTGTGTTCTCATTCAGCTGAGAATGTCTCATTGAGATGAATGGGCCACTTCACACCTCTCTGAGCCTACTATGCTGCTGATAGATGTGTAGAGCTCCTTTCTCTACACTAGGCCCACATTTGGGGTTCCTCACAGCTACAGCACATAAGAACATAAGAACGGCAGTGCTGAGTTAGGCCAAAGCTCCATCTAGCCCAGTATCCTGTCTTCCAACCGTGGCCATTGCCAGGTGCTTCAGAAGGAATGAACAGAACAGGTCATCAAGTGATCTATTCCCTGTTGCCCATTCCCAGCTTCTGCAAATAGAAGCTAGGCACTTCCCCTGGCCCCTCCAAGCTCACCGAGAACAGTTTCACAGCCGCATTTCGGGATTCACCAGCCCACTTGAAAATGCAGCCATGCTCTACCTAACCTTCAGCTTAGCTGAACACACACTTGGAACACAGGCTAATGGACATAACAGATGCCCGTAGAAGGACCCCAGTGTAAACTTTTCTTTACAATCCCACTGCTACCAACACCAAGGTTAAGATTCATTGCTGAGCTTTTAAGAGGTGCAACAAAGATCTCACATTCCAGAGGAGGGTGGAGCTAAGTGGATTTAAACCACCTTTATGCCTCTGAGATCCCCAGGATGTTAATGGACAACTCTGCAGCTTGCAACAGATGAGAATCCCAATAGCTGGTAAAGCAGAGTAATTGTTTTAAAGGAAAAGAGACTTTGATTCTGGAAGAGTGTGTCCCACAGGGAGCTATTCTGGTCAATGTCCTTGTATAGACAAGCCCTCAGTATCTATCCATCATGTTTAAGACCTGATCTACACTTAAAATTTAGGTCAACATAGCTACAAGGCTCATAGGTGTGGAAAAGTCAATAAAAATAAAAATAAGTTAAAAATTCAACCACTGGTGTAAATGCAGCTAGGTTGATACAAGAGGATAATGTATCTTCAGTTTGTCTATTTTGGTCATAGTCTCCTTGATCTGGGTGATATTTCTTTCTAAAGCACTGAGACTTTTAGTCTACAAGAAAGAGAAACTATAATTTACAACTGGCTTCCTATACAATTCCATTATTCTTCATTTTCCTCACCAGTCTCTATGCATTTGTTTATTGATATGTTGCAAATCCTTAGATTAAGGGTCATGGGGACTATGGTAAATGCTTCTTGGCTTTCCATGCTGGAATTTCAATTGAGAGGAGAGGACTGGATAGTCAGATGTGCTCATTCTCTAATCTGTGCATCTATCTCCTGCAGATTGAAGGCTTGTGAAGTCTCAGCTGCTTGTTGTGGGGAGCTCTCTTCTGCTCTCAACACCAACCAGCTGCTAAAAGATCTGGACCTGAGTGGTAATCAGCTGGGAGCCTTGGGAGTGCAGCTGCTGTGTGAAGGACTGAAACAGCCAAACTGCAAACTGCAGAGACTAGTGTAAGTATTGACCAGTTTCCTTTATGTAAAGACCTTGGCAGGAGGTGTGGATGGGCTACAATAAACTTCCTGCAGGTATGTGGTGAGGTTAAAATCTGAGTCTCTCCTATTAATGCCTCAGTTGGGGACACTTTCTCCCCACCCTCAAACATGTGAGAGCAAGAAGGAGGCACTACCCAGGAGGACCCTTGCAGTGAAGGAAAATCACCACCTGCAAACCAGGACAGCTCTGATCCCTCTATGAACAATTTCTCCTTCTCTGCAGTCACCCCCGCATCCACTTCACATTCCTCTCCCCTGCTCTGTAGGGTAGGTGGTGGGAGGGACAGGAACAGTCTCTATTCCTGAAGCCAAATAACATGCCCTCTTAGAGCACCGTCTAGCTGAGGATCTCAAAGCACTTATAGAACTGAGGGAATTCACCTCCCACCCCATTGAGCCAACTGGAGACAAAATAATATAAGATTCATTTAAGTCAGTTCCTGCTGCCTTGATCCCCTCCTGCTCCTCCCTCCATCCCTGATCCTCCGCCACCATTCAGGCTTGTGACCTCACTGTTGATTTATACTTCCTCGTATCCCCTCACCTACACCCAGGCTGCCATTGAATCTTCTCAGTTCTCCATCCCATGTCCTCCTGTCATCGTTCAGCCTATTGAAAGCAGTTTTTGCTGCACACAACATCCCTATACTAAGGTGCTCCTCCACCCCATCTCCAAATTTAACTGTTGGCTCCAACAAGAGTAGGCTTTGTCCCCATTCTGCAGACCCTGACAGTAAAAAGCTTCAAAAATCCTCTCGCCTGTGGACAGGAGGAGGTTCTCCATCAGCCTTGACATGCCATGTCTGTTCTGTGTCTAGGCTTAAAACCCAGCTGGATATTGCCAATGGACAAGTGAAGTTGGATGCAAATGTTCAGTAACTGCTTGACTAGATTGCTCAGAAATAGGAGACCTGATGATACTGGGCATTCACTTGTAAGGCTTCGGAGGGGTAGCCGTGTTAGTCTGGATCTGTAAAAGCAGCAAAGAGTCTTGTGGCACCTTATAGACTAACAGACATTTGGGAGCATGAGCTTTCGTGGGTGAATACCCACTTCATCGGATGCATGTAGTGGAAATTTCCAGGGGCAGGTATATATAAACAAGCAAGAAGCAGGCTAGAGATAAAGAGGTTAGTTCAATCAGGGAGGATGAGGCCCTCTTCTAGCAGCTGAGGTGTGAAAACCAAGAGAGGAGAAACTGGTTTTGTAGTTGGCAAGCCATTCACAGTCTTTGTTTAATCCTGAACTGATGGTGTCAAATTTGCAGATGAACTGAAGCTCAGAAGTTTCTCTTTGAAACTTGTAAGGCTGGTTGTATCAAGCAATGGATTCTTATGTCCTGGCCAGGTTACTGCATTCTCCAGGTTGGGGGAGCAGATTTCTGTCCTCAAAAGCAGACGATGACAGTATTTGTTAGTAGGGGTTCTAGATGTTTTTGCTCAGAGCCATTCCTAAGGTACGGTGAATCGGGGAGACCGCTCCGGGCCCTGCACTTTGGGGAGCCCTGTGGGCCAGTGGAATTGGCCAGCACAATCAGTCCCAGAAGTGACGGGTCAGTCCCGGAAGTGATGGATTCGTTACATCTGCCCCAGGCCCCGCTCCCCCCTAGGCTCTTGCTGCCATGCACTAGCCACAGAGATCAAGGATTGGAGTCATAGACAGAGGCTCAGATTTCCTCTAGCATATCTAGGATTCCTGTTTTGTGAATGAACACTATTCTGAGGAGGGTTTTGTGTTGTCCCTGATGGCCATAGAGGCCATCCTGGATGTGGAAGATCTTCTCTGTGAAGTGGGTACAGTTCCTCACGCCGAATGGTCCTGGGCTCTGGAGCTAGGAGGCATCTAGGTTAGCAATGTTATTGACAATCCAAAATAGTTCAGTGGGGTGTGACTTGGGACTTGTCTACACAGCCCTGCAGTTCAGACCACAGGGGTGTGAAGTGTAGCATGCACCAAACTTCTGTGTTGTAACTCCCCCATATAGACAATGCAGGTGCAAACAAAAAGGTACCTAGTTCGTGCTAACATAGTCCTGTTTGAAGAGGACTATGTTAACACAAGCTAGGTACCTCTTAGTTTGCACTAGGACCATCCACATTGGGGAGCTGCATGCACCAGAATGCCGTGCTGTTGCAGTTCACACCCCCGTAGTCTGAACTGCATAGTCCAACTGCATAGATGAAGCCTTGGTGGTTGCTATGGAAGAGAAGAATGAGGATCTCTTGGTCTTCTCCATGGCCAAGGAGCAGGCAAAGAAAACTTTGTTGTTCAGATACTTTGTTGTATCTTCTTGAGTGTTCTCAACACTGGCACTTGGGTTTTCTTGCCTTCTTGTATCATCTGTCACAGGAAGAAGAAACCACAAAGCTCTGTGAGGGCCATATGGGAAGGAAGTGCTTCAGAACCAAAGTATTCATGGCTGTGGTCAGTCAGTGACTGTGATGTCTCACTGGTTCTTCTAGTCCTTGGCTGCTGGGCTAGGGCATCAGTGCTTTGTGAGTCTAACTGAATCAATGAGTTCTCTAGGATGGATCATGATGATAAGACCTTCTTGTCTGGAAATTAATTAATTAATTAATAGGCAGAAGATTAAAAACAAACACAAGGAAGTATTTTTTCACACAACGCACAGTCAACTTGTGGAACTCTTGGCCAGAGAATGTTGTGAAGACTGAGACTAGAACAGAGTTAAAAAAAATAACTAGATAAATTCATGGAGAACAGGTCCATCAATGGCTATTAGATGGGAATGGGTGACAAGGGTTGGATCACTTGATGATTACCTGTTCTGTTCATTCCCTCTGGGGCACCTGGCATTGGCCACTGTTGGAAGACAGGCTACTGGGCTAGATGGAGATTTGCTCTGACCCAGTATGGCTGTTCTTATGTTCTTTCTCTTTTGGAGGTGGTAATCTGACTGGCATCGAGGAGTGATCCACGTTCATTATAAAGGTCAGGATGTGACCGGCTGTGTCTGTGATAATCCAAAGGAGAACAGGGCAAATAGAAAGTTTTGTGCATTGGATCAGGTGTATTGTCAGTGAGAATTGTTAAGCCTCCAAGAATGAGGAGCCTCAGGAACTGCGTCACCATGTCAGTCAATGTCTCTGTCAACTCCTCCAGAAAACTTGAGCTCTCTGTAGGTAATAGATCTGTGCTATTGGGATGTCTTATTGCGCTTGTCATTAGTCTCTCAGATTAAGTAGATGCACTCAAAGGATTTTGTTACAAAGGAGCTTCTTTTGCATTTGAAGCTGGGTTGCAATAAAATTGGGTTTCTGCCCTGGGAACTGCCTAGTCTGGGTCTGTAGGGCACAGTGTCAGCTGGAAGTCATGAAATGATCCAGGTCCCAGGCTGCAGTGTCAGATAGCCAGGCTCTGGGGATGCAGACCAGGTCAGGGATTATTATTAATTATTATTATATATATATTTATTATAAGGATCTAATTGAAGCTGATAAACATCTTTTAAGCCACTAACCTTGCTTTAATCAACACGAGCTTTGATCCTGAGGTGTGCCTGTGTCTGTAGTAATTTTGTGTGCTGTGGCTGAAACTCAGTTGCACTGGATTGGTGGCTGGTGCCTAGAGTAATGCTTTCCAGAGGCTGGCTTGTATTTCTTGTGTGTCTTCCATGTAAATCTTGGATTGGGGTGGGAAAGTCTCATATTCATGAGAGACTCCCACAGTCTTTTGCCCACACGAAGGCTACGTCTGCACTCAGAGCTGGGAGTGCGATTCCCAGAGTGACTAGACACACTTGCACTAGCTCTCATCGACCCAGCGTGCTAAATATAGTGATGTAGCTACGGTAGCGCGAGCAGTGGCATGAGCTAGCTGTTCCAAGTATGTATCCATGAGGGGGGTTGCAGGAATTCGCCTCCCCACAGCTCTTCATAGCCTTTGCATTTTTGCTTGGGTAACTCCGGGCCCTGGGTAGTCAGCTTCCTGAATTTCCCAGACAAAGTTCCTCAAATCAGACACTGTGCTTGGACCCCTCATCACTATCCCTAGTATCTATTCATTGATAAGTAGCTCTCTGCCCTAGAAGTCTTAGGCTTTGTCTGCAGTTGGAGCTGGGAGCTCACATACACACATTCATGCTAGCTCTGATCTTTGCTAGTGCACTAAAAATAGTAGCGTAGCTGTGGTAGCACAGGCAGCAGTGATCAGTGGCATGAACTAGCCACCGCCACCCAGACATCTTGACATCTGGTGTTCATCTGGACTTCTGTGCTAGGATAATTTGCTAGTGCATCCGGTAATGTACTGCGAAAACAGATGTGCATCAAAACCACAGGACCCTTAAATATATATGATTATTTCAGGTAGCTGCAAGCATGAAGTATTCTAAAACCTAGCATCAACACTGGGGAAAAACTTGTGGAGGCAGTGCTAGCAATTCTATAATTAAGTTTGCATTCAGATTTGCAATTAAAGGAGGACTGAAAACCCATTATTTTACAGTAAAGATTTTGAGGTAAACAAAAATCAGGTTATTCCTCTAATCTCCGGACAGATGACTCCCATACCCACCTACCATTCCTAACCAAGCTACAGAGACCCCATTGTCCTATGGAGTCATGTTGTCTGATATATATGTAACCCTTCTGCCCATCTGAGTTGGCAGCAACAAGGGCCTGGTTCAGTATCCAGGGGTTCCGTTGAGCCCCCACCCAGTGACCTGGGACAATTACACACCACCCCCCGGGTGCCTCTAAGAGGCAATACTTCCCCTCTCACAAGCACAGAGTCTGAGTGTAGAAAAATCCTTTTAATAAAGGAGGGAAATAATGCGGCATTATGTTGGGGAAACACCACAAACAGGATTCATAACACAAACCATGAGCAACAGACCCACCCTCAAGTAAGTTTGGCAGTGTCCTTTTCCCCTGAGGGTCTTAAGTCCAGCAACCCGAAAAATCACCCAAAGTCCCACACCCCAAAAGTCTCTGTCCCTGGACAGTGCAGCCCCAGAGTTCAAAAATATTCATGAGAGACTCCCACAGTCTTTTGCCCACACGAAGGCTACGTCTGCACTCAGAGCTGGGAGTGCGATTCCCAGAGTGACTAGACACACTTGCACTAGCTCTCATCGACCCAGCGTGCTAAATATAGTGATGTAGCTACGGTAGCGCGAGCAGTGGCATGAGCTAGCTGTTCCAAGTATGTATCCATGAGGGGGGTTGCAGGAATTCGCCTCCCCACAGCTCTTCATAGCCTTTGCATTTTTGCTTGGGTAACTCCGGGCCCTGGGTAGTCAGCTTCCTGAATTTCCCAGACAAAGTTCCTCAAATCAGACACTGTGCTTGGACCCCTCATCACTATCCCTAGTATCTATTCATTGATAAGTAGCTCTCTGCCCTAGAAGTCTTAGGCTTTGTCTGCAGTTGGAGCTGGGAGCTCACATACACACATTCATGCTAGCTCTGATCTTTGCTAGTGCACTAAAAATAGTAGCGTAGCTGTGGTAGCACAGGCAGCAGTGATCAGTGGCATGAACTAGCCACCGCCACCCAGACATCTTGACATCTGGTGTTCATCTGGACTTCTGTGCTAGGATAATTTGCTAGTGCATCCGGTAATGTACTGCGAAAACAGATGTGCATCAAAACCACAGGACCCTTAAATATATATGATTATTTCAGGTAGCTGCAAGCATGAAGTATTCTAAAACCTAGCATCAACACTGGGGAAAAACTTGTGGAGGCAGTGCTAGCAATTCTATAATTAAGTTTGCATTCAGATTTGCAATTAAAGGAGGACTGAAAACCCATTATTTTACAGTAAAGATTTTGAGGTAAACAAAAATCAGGTTATTCCTCTAATCTCCGGACAGATGACTCCCATACCCACCTACCATTCCTAACCAAGCTACAGAGACCCCATTGTCCTATGGAGTCATGTTGTCTGATATATATGTAACCCTTCTGCCCATCTGAGTTGGCAGCAACAAGGGGCTGGTTCAGTATCCAGGGGTTCCGTTGAGCCCCCACCCAGTGACCTGGGACAATTACACACCACCCCCCGGGTGCCTCTAAGAGGCAATACTTCCCCTCTCACAAGCACAGAGTCTGAGTGTAGAAAAATCCTTTTAATAAAGGAGGGAAACAATGCGGCATTATGTTGGGGAAACACCACAAACAGGATTCATAACACAAACCATGAGCAACAGACCCACCCTCAAGTAAGTTTGGCAGTGTCCTTTTCCCCTGAGGGTCTTAAGTCCAGCAACCCGAAAAATCACCCAAAGTCCCACACCCCAAAAGTCTCTGTCCCTGGACAGTGCAGCCCCAGAGTTCAAAAATTTATCTGCAGAGTTTTACCTCCCAGCCTGGGTGGAAATGGGGGGGGGGTGCAGGGGGTGTTAAGGGGCACCTTACATGATCTGAGGCTGACTGCCCCGCCTTTCCGTGGGGTTCTGTTGCAGCCTTCACCGCAAGCCGTTCCACCAGCCGCTTCGCTCCAACAGCCATCCCACCAGCCGCTCCACCTGTCCCATGAAATGCTCCACTCGACACTCCACTCCACCAGGTGTCCTGCAAACTGCTCTGCGCCATCAGCCACTCAGCAATATATTTTCAGCCCCTCCTCCCAACAACACTCAGTAATTTTAGCTCTTCAGTGACTTCAGCTTGTAGTAGGGGAACCTCTGTGCTGGTGCACCATTGGCCCAAAGTGAATTCAGCTCAGCAGCTTGTAACCAGATTTCTAATAAAATCAAAATTAGCTCTTATATAATTTAGATGATATTTTTACTTCAAGGTCCAAGAGACACAGACAAGGTTTTCATCTGAAGTCCAAAAGACCAAAACCATCAAGACACTTGATCACAGCCTTGGATGGCTATGAGACTACTTACCCTTGAGCAGAGGGTTGGGGTTGCCCAGCCCACCCCCCTCCCTCTCTCTCTCAATTCACTGTTTTGGAACCCATGTCCCTTGTCTAGCGAATGCTACTTAGTTGATGGTCAGTCCCTTTGTCATAAAATAGTTCCACTGTCATTGATTCATATAGTCAGGGTAATAACAGTTTATTCTTCCTGCCCCAATAACAGAGAAACTGGGGATCCCACAGCAGCTAAAGTGACCATTTGGGCAGCTGTGGGCTCATGTTAGGCGGGGTGGGTGTGCCTATGCAAACAAGATCAGCCCCTGAAGTTCTTTTGCACAACTCGCCAGAATTCACCACCAGATGTCAGGGTAGAGCTCATCCTGACTCTGCTTACATATAATATTGTTGCCATCATATGACTTTATCACAAATTTTTATATTTGATGGTTTTTCTTAAAGTCACAGCTGCTGGAATCATGTGAATCAGTGAGCCCCTCGCTTTTTTAAAATGAAAGCTAAGTTTCTAGCCCTTGTGGTTGCAGAGAGAGCCTGAAAACCAGTCTCAAAAACCAGAAGACAAAGAAAAAGAACCAAAAATGTATTTGTAAAAAAAATCCCATGAATTTTAAGCTAATAGTGTGATTTTTTTGGAGCTTGACTCATGATTTTGGAACTTTTGGGGTTGGCCACTTGCCATGAGTGCGTATTTTACTGCAACATTTTGGCATCAGACTTAATATAAAATAATGTAACAGAGTTCCACTAGGTCAACACTTTACTATTTTTAGTTTTTCTCTGCTTGAAAGTTTTCTTCTCTCCTTTTCTCTCTGACTCTTTTTTCCTCATTGTTTTGTAGTGTCTGTTTTTACCCTCCAATTAACCTCTCTTCTGACCTTTTTACCACCCTCTAAACTTCTGCCTCCATCTTCCCCATTTTCCTCCTGCTAACCCTCTCCTAGAGCCTTCCTAGAAACACCCCTCTCCCTCTCCCTCTCTCCATCTTTATAGTGCAAGCAGTGGGGCTAATATAGGATGTCACACTCAAACCTGGTTCTCATTGGTCAAGGGATGGGGCTTAGGACAGAGTCTAGGGCTGGATTCTGGCTCATTCCCCATTCTGATTGGTCAGGGAAAGGAGATGCTGGGTTGGGCCACCTGCCAATTGCTGTGATGAGCCTTGTTCACTCTCTGATGTATCTGCCCTGCATTTGTCTCTCCTGCAGGTTGAGATTTTGTGGTCTCACAGGCACTTGCTGTGGGGATCTCTCCGCAGTTCTCAGCACCAGACAGAGCCTGACAGAGCTGGACCTCAGTTATAATTTTTCTCTGGGAGATGATGGAGTTCAGCTGCTGTGTGAGGGACTGAAACATCCAAATTGCAAATTACAGATACTAGGGTAAGTAATATTTGGTGTCCTCTGTGTGTTTTCAAGTGACCTCTATGTAAAGCACTTTACAGGAGCTATAGCTGGTGTCTGGTGTCTGCCCCTTGTAGGTATAAAGAAGAGCTGAGAGTTCAATGTCTCTCCAGTACCATTGTCAATGGCTCACAACATGCACCCAGCTTGCCCTGTTTGGAAAATGGAAATATTAAGCAAAGGTGGGCCCACAGTAGACAGCTGGGGAAATATTTCAATTTTTTTAAACCAATTCTTTAATATTGGGCTTTAAAAAAAAAGAGAGAGGGAGCACTCTCTTACCCTTCCACTAACAGCCCATTTTACATATAACTTTAATGACTTTGACATCTTTATATATTAACTTTAAAACTTGTGACACTTCTGCACAAATTTTGAAGCCTTCCACATTGGATGGTGAGCTCTCTTGAAAATCTGCCCCAAAAGCAACAGCAAAGTGAATGTCAAAATCAGCTACCTTTTACTGCAGCTGCTGTCTATCATTGGAGGTTTGGGGTTAGAGCCACAAACCCCTAATCCAGGGACCCCCATTCTCTCCCCAGAACATCAGACTCATGGATGGAGGGATGAGATGCTTCTGTCCCCATCTTTCCCCACCAGCCTCCAAGCAGGGCTTCAAAACTCTGCCTGTCAGTATGTAGGTGGACAGGACTCATCTCAAAGCTCTTTGTTTTTTCTCCACCATCAGTGACGACTGGCCTCTCCTCCGCCACAGCCCTGCAGAGAGTGATGGTGGCACCTCTCCCTGGTGGCAACTGCCCCATCTCTCCCTCACAGCTCGGAGGAGGGTGGGGAACGAGTAACTCACTGAGAGTGATATGGGGGGGAGCGGGAGGGAAGATACACAACTGAAGTGTGTCTGCTTCACTGCTGTGCTGCTCTGACAGATCTGCTGGAATAGTCCATGGAATAGTCTCCCCCCGGAAGGGGTGGAAGCTCCATGACTTGGGCCATCATCACAGTAGACTAGACAACTCACAGGGAAATACACTGTAGGGAGCAGGGCACAAGGTGAAATAATGGCCTTGTGAACCTGGTGCAGTGCCCACCCCCCACCAGCTTTGGATCTAATGTGCTGCAGAGAAGGGATCTCTGGAGACTGTGTTAGTGACAGATCACTCCTACATCACCACCCACCACACTCTGATTGACAGCTGCCTCAGAAGGAGGCAGCTTGTGTCACTCACTAGCAGGGCCGGTGCAAGGATGTTTCGCGCCCTAGGCAAAACTTCCACCTTGCGCCCTCCCCCGTCCCTGAGCCCCCGCCCTGAGGCGCCCTTCCCTCCCCTCCCCCCCATGGCAGCTCCCCTCCTCCGCCCTGAGGAGCCCCCCCTGCGACAGCTCCCCACCCTCCGCCCTGAGCCGCAAGCCTGGGAGGTGGGAGAAGTGAAGCAGCCATGGCGTGCTCGGGGAGGAGGCAGGGCAGGGGTGAGCTGGGGCGGGGAGTTCCCTTGCGTGCTGCCGCCCCCCTTACTTGCTGCAGGTGGCTCTCCCTGCGCTCCCCTGCCCCAGCTCCCTCCGCCTAAATGCCGATGGCAACCAGGGAGACTGAAGATCTGGCCGCCACGGTTGCTGCCGAAGAAAATGCCGCCCCCCAAATCCTAGTGCCCTAGCGGTCGCCTAAATGGTTGCACTGGCCCTGCTTACTAGGTTGGGGTATCTGCACCCAGCTCCTTTGATGCCATCATGGCAGGTCAGTGAGCTTCTGCATTGGAAAAGGAGAAAGTGAGCGTGTCAGTGAAATAAACAGGGTCATAGTAGGGTTTGTTTAAGGCCAGAGCTATTTGGTTACTTGTAGCTGCAGCCACATACTGGCCACAGCCTGTGAGAGAAAACAAAGCGCAGGGGCAGGATTCTTGGTCAGACCTTCTGGGACAGACACAATAGCTTGCAAGGCGGCTGCCCAAACCCCTGGTCAGGAGGAAGAGGGATGTGGGTCCCTGCCCAGACAGAGGTGACAGCAACAGGAGAGTAGCTGAGAACTTTTGGTGTTAGCCCCGGATGTGAAGGCAGCTTCTCCTCTTGTCCTGGGATGTAGGAGCTTGCAAAAGTTGACAGCTTCCTTGTCAAGAGCCGAACTGAACCGCTTTCAGGTTTTCAACGTTGCCTTAGTCAAGAGGGTTCTAGAATAGGTGACCACCCTGCAGAACTTCATCCATGTACATCTCCCAGCTGCTGTCGCACTAGGCACAGTGAGCGACCTGGCAGTCACATGACCCAACAACAGTGGCAAAAAGTATGGAGAAGTCAGCTTCAGCCTCTCTGTTTGGAGAGACTGCAGGACCCTAGGCTTTCTGGGTCCTCGGCTCAATAACCAGCTCTCCTGGTCTGTCCAGGTTCCCATCCAGTCTCTTCTCAGGCATCTGGGAAGCCAGGCAGCCCTGGAGCCAGGAAGGCAGCTAGGGAATCATTTTGGTTCTCCCCAAATGGAATTTTTCTGGAAGTCCTTTCCCATAAAATACTTTGAATTTTTGTCCCAATTTGGGGCAGAACATTTTCAAAAATGCAAATTTTTTTTGTGGGAAGGGATTTCCATTTTCAGGCAACTTCTCATCCAGGTCCAGGTGGCCTGTGGGGAGGGAGGAAAGAGAAGCAGGAAAAGGAAGGGTGCTGCTGCCAAAACCAAAGAGTGTGCGGCCCAGCTCCCTCCGCGCAGGGCAGAGCTGCTGGGAGAAGGAGTTTGCTGTGGCACAGAGGGAGCAGACTGGGTCCATGTGTGATGCAGTTTTGGGGCTTACCCTGTGGGACGACTGGGAGCAGAAGAATCTCTGTCAAAGCTTCAGAGCTCCAAGGAGCCATGGCTGGGCAGGCAGAGCAGAGCAGCACTTGACAGGTGGGAACCAAGAACACAGGCCCCTTTGTGCTGGAGTTAGGGAGGGTGGAAATGGATCTGCTGGGACCCTATACACACCATTAACCCCACTTCAAATATCCCTGCTCCCGTTTCCTGGCCTCTCTCTCCCTCCCCCCAAACCTTCCTACATTTGTTGTCATTAAGCCAGGATACTCCACAAACTACATCTTTGTCTAGAAATGATTACGGCTGGGTGAGTGGGGCACATGCTCAACACAAATCCTTAAAAGCAAGGAAATGACAACTCCCAGGACACCGGTAACTGTATCCCAGTGTCCACTCAGCACATATCCACTGACTGCAACACACCACATCATCACAGGGAACTGCCTGCTATCTGAATGTCAAATAGTATCCAACCTTCTACTGCTGTATGGTTAATAGCTGTGTGACCCACTAGAAACTCCCTCTCTACAGGCTGGTCCATGCATAGGATAAATAGTTACTACGCCATCTCAGGTGGTAGCAGTCTGTTCTGTGTACTTGAAAGTCTCTGATCCAAACCTGGCTGCTGCCCTGTGCAAGGGTCCTTTGGCTACCATTGGACTAAGGTCTTGGTTTTTTCTAGTTTTCTTCTTAAACAACTAGTTTATTTAATTCACCCAGGGAAGAAACAGCCTTAAAAACAGACGTTTAGTTAAAAATCATTAATCTGCTCAGTCACGGTGCTGTGTAAAGCAAGACCCAGGTGTTCCACATTCCAGTCACTGTCACACATTTCTATTGTGTCTGTCACTCACGGGCAGGTTGGGGGCTGAGAGGTTTGGGGATTCCAGTTGTGCTAGAGAGAGGCTGTAATGGGGAAAAGGTGCTGTATCCTCAACACTGTGGGGGGTTGGTTGGTTATGAGAACGATCAGGTAGTTTGTCTTCTGGGATTAAGGGTGTCTATTCTTACAAGGGACGGGTAATGGATGCTCATGGCCCTGGGGAACACTTGGGGGCTGGAGAGCTTATTCTGGCTCCATCTGCTTAAACCAGAAGGGATCCAGAGCACTAGCAATGAAAATGTTTGAACTATTTTCCAGCCACGACCTTCCCCCTCCCAACCCACTAAAAGTGACCCCACAACCTACCCCCTCCCTTCACTTCAACTGACCAGTCACTTGTGGAGTGCTGCGTAACCGACATAATGGGCCAGACTGTGCTCTCAGCTGCTCTGTATTTGCAAGTCTGCCTTTATTGACTGCAAGGGATGCTCCAGAGTTACACCAACATGAACGAGAGCTAAACCCTGCCTGACAGGCGTGCATGGAAGAAATCCACACTAACGGCCTTCTGTGTTTTTATTCCCCCTGGCCTCTTCCCACAGCGCTGTCGTCTCTCCCTGCACTCCCACAATAACAAATCTTTCTAGACTCACACAGACATCTGTGAGGGGAACACAGTGCATGGGTCAGAAATGAATCGTTTTCCATTCTCCCTTCATTTCATGCAGGTTGGAGGGGTGCAGACTCTCAGCTGTATGTTGTGGGTTCCTCTCCTCTGCTCTCAGCACCAGCCAGGCCCTGACAGAGCTGAACCTTTGGGGGGCGAAGCTGGGAGATTCAGGCGTGCAGGTGTTGTGTGAGGGACTGAGACATCCCAACTGCAAACTGCAGAAAATACTGTAAGTATCGGCTGGTCTCCTCCCGTTTGTGCCTGCTAGCATGGTCGCTCTGGCTGCTGGGTTACCGAACTGTAATGCTTGTGCTCCCACCAGCCCCAGGCCCTGCACCTTCCACTTCATAGAAATATACGGCTGAAAGGGACCTCGAGAGGTCATCGAGTTCATCCCACAGTGCAGAGGCAGAATTAAGTAAACGTACTCCATCCCTGACAGGTGTTTGTCTCACCTGTTCTTAAAAACCTCCAAGGACAGGGATTCCACAGTCTCCCTAGGTAACTTGTTCCAGGACTTTACTCTCCTTATAGTTTGAAAGTGTTTCCTAATATCCAACCTAAATCCCCCTTGCTGCTGATTCAGCTGATTACTTCTTGTCCTACCCTTGGTGGACATGGAGAACAATGGATCACCGTTCTCTTTATAACAACTTTTCACATAGTTGAAGACTGTTATCATGTTGCCCCTCAGCCTTGTCTTTTGTAGACTTTTGTTGCCCAAGTCTTTCACCCTTTTCTTGTGGAGCTTGTTTTCTAAACCTCTTTTCACTTTTGTTGCTCTCATCTGGACTCTCTAATTCGTCAACATCTTTCTTGAACTGTGATGCCCCAAACTGGACACAGTTCTCCAGCTGAGGCCTCACTGGCGATGGGTAGAGTGGGACAATCACCTCCCATGCCCTACTTACGACTCTCCTGCTAATACACCCTACAGTGATATTAGCTTTTTTTCAAAAATACATCACACTGTTTACTCATATTCCCCAGATCCTGTTCTGCAGTACTGCCGCCTAGCCAGTTATTCCCCATTTTGAAGTTGTGAATTTGATATTTTTCCTTGCTAACTGCAGAACATTGCATGTCTCTATCTAATATTATCAATTTCAGACCTATTTTCCAATTAATCAAGATCATTTTGAATTCTAATTCTGTCTTCTAAAATTGTTTGTAACCTCTCCCAGCTTGGTGCCATCTGCAGATGTTATAAGTGTACTTGCTACTCCATCATTCAAGCTGTTAATGAAAATATTGAGCAGTACTGGACCCAGGACAGACCCTTGCAAGACCCACGTGAAATAACCTCCCAGGTGTATTTTCATGCCAAATTGCAGCGCCAGCATAGCTCTGAAGACTCAGCTGCAACAGCAAATTTTCTATTGAGAGTCGGGAAGAGGCAGAGTGAGCAGCAGGTGTATGGGGTGGTACCATGGTCCTAGCACTGTACGGCAGCAAGACTCTGGTAATCAGGAAGGATATTTCAGCAGAAGCAAATCTCAATCAGCAAAGCAAAACAACTTAAACACATCAAATCATAAACCACCCCAGCCTGAGGCTCGCTCAGCCTGGATTTGCAGCCATCTCAACCCACAGCCATTCTGCACCCACTGGCTCCCCAACAGCTGTTTTTATAGCCCTTTCCCTGAGCACCTGTGCAAGGACAGATTGAAGGAAGCCAGAATTAACCCCTTACTCGCTGAGGACCTGGGATGTCCCTAGCCCCTAAGAATTTGGCTAGTGGCACATGTGGCAGGAGCCATCCTTCCCTCCCTCCAGAATGGAAATGAAACCCTCTCCAGACAGACACCGATACCAGTGAGGGAACCACAGCCAACAGGGAGGAAACAAGTGATCACTTCCCTCTCAGTGTATTTGTCTCTTGTAGGTTGGGGAGTTGCAGCCTCACAGCTGCTTGCTGTGGGGATCTCTCCACTATTCTCAGCACCAGCCAGAGCCTGACAGAGCTGGAACTGGCGGATAACAAACTGGGGGATTCAGGCGTGCGGCTGCTGTGTGAGGGACTGAAACACCCAGACTGCAAACTGCAGAAACTAGTGTAAGTAACAGCTGGTTTCCTGCAGTCTGTGCTTATTAACAGTGACCTGAGCTTTGTCTACTGGAACATCCGTACTCCTGGCAGCTGTGGGAAACTGTTTTCCATCCTGTGAAAACTCAGTATTTCCCCCCATTCTGCATTGTGATGAAACAAACACCTTCTTAGAGAGAGAAGCTAAACTAGCCAATAGCCCACTGGTTAGGGCACTCACCTGAGGTGTGGGGAGCACAGGTTAAAGTCACTGCTCTGCCTGATTTGGGAGGAGACGAAGCTGGGCCTCACACAGACCAGGTGAATGCCCCAACCACAGGGCTACTGGCTATTCTAGGCTTGCTCTCTCTGTAGTTTTGCCCTGACAGTCCAGCCTGGCTAGGAAAGACCTTCCTGACAGAACTTCCATCAACACCGAGACATTCCCACAAAAAGTGTGTGACTAATCTGCATTTTCTGATGGAAAAACTATTTCACTGAAAAAATCCCAACTGGTTCATCTAATGACCACCCAAAAACACCTACTCTCCTCCTGCGTACAGCTGAGAGACCCCATCACACTGTAGATTTGTCATATTTTACTAGACAGAAGTTGGGTCACACAGAGCCTCTTCACGCCCCATAGAGATTTTCTGTAGATCCTCTGTTTATTTTACTCACTAAGGTTTGGTCCATACTAGAAAGTTAGGTTGACCCAGGTATGTCGCTCAGGGGTGTGAAAAATTCACACACACCCCCGAGAGACTTAGTTAAGCTGACCTAAGCCCCAGTGTAGACAGTGCTAGGTCACTTACTGCGCGTGGAATCCTGCTGGGAGCACATGGCTCCAGGATCTTCTCTGGTTGCCTATTGGTCTCTGGGTGGAGTTTAAGAGGCTAGTTCTGAGCTATAAAGCCTAAATGGCCTGGAACCAGCCTATCTGAGGAATTGTGTCTGGCACTGGGCCACATTGTCCCAACTGCAGTCAGCACAGGCACCTGAGCTGATCCTTTGTTATAAAAGAGAAGGGATGGTTGGCCTCTGTGAAGGCTCTGGGACTTGCCCTTCCCCCCCCTACCCCCCCGTCCAAAATACTCCACATTTAGGAACCTTCTGGGCATGCTGCAAAGAGCCTCTGTTTGATGGGGTTTTAGAGAGGGTTGAGGGGTTGGAAGGTGCTTTCTGTAGTTGGATGGATGAGCTCCTATTAGAATAATTAATTTAGTGCTACTCGGGTTTTGGCTGTAGTACTAATTGTGTGCTAGAGGTCTAGAGCAGGGGTGAACAAACTTTTTGGCCCAAGGGCCACATCTGGGAATATAAATTGTATGGCAGCTGTGAATGTTCACAAAATTGGGTTTGGGGTGTAGGAGGGGGTAAGGGCTCTGATTGAGGGTGTGGGCTCTGGGGTGGGGCCAGAAATGAGGAGTTCAGGGTGCAGGAGGGGGCTCCAGGTGGGGAGTGGGGTGCAGCCTCCAGCTGAGGGTGCGGGCTCTGGGGTGGGGCTGGGGATGCAGAGTTTGGGGTATAGGAGGGTGCTCCAGCTTGGGATCGAGGGGTTTGGAGGGCAGGAGGGGGATCAGGGCTGGGGCAGGGGGCTTGAGTGCGGGAAGGGGTGCAGGCTCTGGCTGGGCGTGGGGCCGGGGATGAGGGGTTTAGGGTGCAGGCGGGTGCTCTGGGCTGGGATCAAGGGTTTTAGAGAGCAGAAGGAGGATCAGGGCTGGGGCAGAGGGTTGGGGCATGGGGAGAGGCTCAGGGGTGCAGGCTCCGGGCGGCGCTTACCTCAAATGGCTCCTGGAAACAGTAGCATGTCCCTCCTCCGGCTCCTACACAGGCAGGTACTTCCCCTGCAGCTCCCATTGGAGCATCAGAGGGGGCCATTGGAGTGCGCAGCAGCTGGAGTGGGGCCATGCCACGGCTTCCAGGAGCCGCATAGAGTGGCCCCTGAATCTGCTCCCTGGCTGGAGTGCCAGAGCACCGGAGCAGGACAAGCCCCAGACCCCACTCCCCAGTGAGACCTCAAGGGCCGGCTTAAAATGTCCCATGGGCCGTAGTTTGCCCACCCCTGTCTAGAGCCTTATATAGGGGAGAGGGATAGCTCAGTAGTTTGAGCCTTGGCCTGCTAAACCCAGGGTTGTGAATTTAATCCTTGAGGGGACCAGTTAGAGGTCTGGGGCAAAAATCTGCCTAGGGCCTGGTCCTTGTCCTGGTCCTGTTTTGAGCAGGGGGTTGGACTAGATGACTGCCTGAGGTCCCTTCTAACCCTGATATTCTGTAGGGGTATTTCTGTAATTGCTTCTAAAAGTGATTTCTGTATTGCTTCTAAATTAAGAATTAACTTTAGAGTTACACACAGGTATCAAGGAGGGGAAATGCAGAGGATGGGGCATAAACAAGTCATCATTTTGCTCTCTGTATATCTTCATATCCTACAGACTGGGGTATTGTGATCTCACAGTTGCTTGTTGTGGGGATCTGTCCTCTGTTCTCAGCACCAGCCAGACCCTGACAGAGCTCGGCGTAAGGTGGAACAACCTAGGAGATTCAGGAGTGCAGCTGCTGTGTGAAGGATTAAAACATCCAAACTGCAAATTACAGATTCTGCAGTAAGTACCAGCTGGTTCCCTTTAGTCTGTGCTTGTTGACATGGTGGTGTTGTGAGTTACACTCTATTTATCAAAAACAACAAGGAGTCCGGTGGTACCTTAAAAACTAACAGATTTGTTTGGGCATAAGCTTTTGTGGGTCAAAAACCCACTTCTTCAGATGCATGGAGTGAGAATTACAGATGCAGGGATTATTACACTGACACATGAAGAGAAGGGAGTTACCTCACAAGCAGAGAACCAGTGTTGAGAGGCCCAATTTGATCAGGGTGGATGTAGTCCACTCCCAATAACTAATGAGGAGGTGTCAACTCCAGGAGAGGAAAAGTTGCTTCTGTAGTGAGCCAGCCACTCCCAGTCCCTATTCAAGCACAAATTAATGGTGCTAAATTGCAAATAAATTTTAGTTCTGCAGTTTCCTCTAAGTTATACCAGAGGCTGTTTTGGCCCCCACCTGGCCCAGGATCAGTGCAGTAGGAAGGTGGGTTACAGCCAATATCTTCTCCTTGAAGTCTCTCAGCAGTGCCAGATGTGAACTTGGTGCTGCCAAGGGCAGAATCCAGTGGTTTTAGCAAACCACAAATGCAGCATATTTTGGAGTTAGGAAAACAATGACTTTACTCACTAAGGCAGTAACAACCCCACATGTGTGCACACTGCCCTGAACTGGAGCTGTTACTCCTGCTCTCCCAAAAGGGCTGGAAAGAAAAGGAAATTGAACATGGCTCTGTTCTCCCAAACTGGCTGTAAACAGTAATGTGAATAAATAACATCAACATTAATGTGTTTCCCACAAAGTGGCTGGGACTCCCCCCGATCATCACCTGTCATTTCACAGAATATCAGGGATGGAAGGGAACTCAGGAGGTCATCTAGTCCAACCCTATGCTCAAAGCAGGACCAACCCCAACTAAATCATCCCAGCCAGGAGGGATAGCTCAGTGGTTTTAGCATGGGCCTGCTAAACCCACGGTTGTGAGTTCAATACTTGAGGAGGCCACTTAAGGATCTGGGACAAAAATCAGTACTTAGTCCTGCTAGTGAAGGTAGGGGGCTGGACTCAATGACCTTTCAAGGTCCCTTGCAGTTCTAGAAGATAGGTTTATGTCTCTTATTATTATTCCTTATTACTATTGTCAAGCCCAAAGGCAGCTCTAGCTTTTTTGCCAACCCAAGCACGACAAGCAGGCAGCCTTCGGCGGCATGCCTGTGGGAGGTCCGCCAGTCCTGCAGCTTCGGCGTACACGCCGCCGAATTGCCGCCAAATCCGTGGAACCGGCGGACCTCCTGCAGGCTTGCCACCGAAGGCTGCCTGACTGCTGCCCTCGCAGGGACCAGCAGGCTGCCCCCCGCAGCTTGCCACCCCAGGCACGCACTTGGAGTGCTGGTGCCTGGAGCCGCCACTGGTCAAGTTGGGCCTTAAAGACCTCTAAGGATGGAGATGCCATCACCTCCCTAGGTAACCCATTCCAGTGCTTCACCACCCTACTAGTGAAATAGTTTTTCCTAATATACAACCTAAACCTCCCTCACTGCAACTTGAGACCATTGCTCCTTGTTCTGTCATCTGCCACCACTGAGAACAGCTGAGCTCCATTCTCTTTGGAACCCCCGTTCAGGTAGTTGAAGGCTGCTATCAAATCCCCCCCTCACTCTTCTCTTCTGCAGACTAAATAAGCTCAGGTCCCTCAGTTTCTCCTCATAAATCATGTGCTCCAGCCCCCTAATCATTTTCATTGCCCTCCACTGGACTCTCTCCAATTTGTCCACATCCTTTCTGTAGTGCGGGGCCCAAAACTGGCTGCAATACTCCAGAAGTGGCCTCATCAATGCCAAATAGAGGGGAATAATCACTTCCCTCAATCTGCTGGCAATGCTCCTACTAATTTAGCCCAATATGCTGTTAGCCTTCTTGGCAACAAGGGCACACTGCTGACTCATATCCAGCTTCTCATCCACTGTAATCCCTAGGTCCTTTTCTGCAAAACTGCTGCTTAGCTAGTCGGTTCCCAGCCTGTAGCAGTGCATGGCCAAATCAGCAGTATCACCCCAGCTACTGATAACACAGCCCAGCCAGAAAGTGTATCACTGAGAACCGGCTGTGGGCTGGCACCCGGTGCCATTTCTGACCCATCTTTCTCATGGCAGACAATTTAGGGCTTGTCTGCGACCCCACTGGCCAGAGCTCAGTCCTGTCGTCTCTAGTCTCCTCGGGGTCCCTGTGTATTGTCCTCCTGTCACCCAGCCTTAGCAATTGCCTCTCACCTCCTGCTTGCAGGCTGCTCCACCCCACATGTCCTGGGGCTGCTGCTCCCAGCCCACCAGCCACAGCCTGCTTCTTTGATCAGCTCTCACCTTCCCACCTGCCTCCTTGCCCTGGCTGTCAGGGTACCACTGCCAGGCTTTCTGTCCTTGCTACCTGCAGCCTGCTGCTCACCCCCACACACACTGGCCCTCTCGCTCTCCCAGCCTGATCCCTTCTGTCCACAGGATGTCACTTCTCTTTCCTCGTCATTCTGCTTAACACAGCGCCCCCTACTGGTGAGATGCTAATCTAGGTCCTTCCTCCACCAGACTAAGCTAGGGCTTAGTCCTTTCTCTTCTTACCACTCTAGAGGGGGCGGTATCCAGTAGAGAACCAGCAGGTCATTACAGGATATTGTTAGGTACACCCCACCTACTAGAAATAGCCCCTCAATCTACCTGTCCATTCAACTCATCTGAACAATCACATATAGAACACATAGTAACTGACACAACACCTGCTCATGGTGAAGTATTCCCTCCGGGGCTTGTAGAGTTTAAGACGAGAGGGTGTGTTTCTATGGGGGCACCACAGTTCTTGGCCCTATGCTTTGTAACATTTTTATCAATGACCTGGCAGACAACATAGTATCACTGATAAAGTTTACGGATGACACAAAAATTGCAAAATGGGAAATAATGTAGAGATGTAGAGCACAAATTTCTGCTACAGAGCAATCTGTATTGTTTGGGAAATTGGGCAAGCAGAACAATATGTGCATTTTAGTACAGACAAATATAAACTTGTACCTCTAGGAGCAAAGAATGTAGGCCACACTTACAGGGTGGGAACCCTGTCCTGGGAAGCAGTGACTCTGAAAAGACTTGAGAGTGCGGTGGATAATCAGCTAAGCATGAGCTCCCAGTGCGATGCTGTGGCCAAAAGGGCTAATGGATGTATAAAGAGAAGAATCTTGAGTAGGAGTCAAGGTTATTTTACCTTTGTATTTAGCACTGGTGTGACAGCTGCTGGAATATTGTGTCTAGTTCTGGTGCCCACAGTCCAGGAAGGATGGTGATAAATTGGAGAAGGTCCTGAGAAGAGCCATGAGAATAATGCAAGGATGGGAAAACCTGCCTTATAGTGACAGACTTGATCTACTTAGCTTAAGAAAGAGAAGGCTAAGGGTGACATGATCACAGTGTACAAGTACCTACGTGGGGAACAAATATTCGATAACAGGCTCTTCAGTCTAGCAGAGGAAAGTATAACAGGATCCAATGGCTGGAAGTTGAAGCTAGACAAATTCAGACTGGAAATAAGGTTCCGTGAGGGCAGCTAACCACTGGGACAATTTACCAAGGGTTGTGGTGGATTCTCTGTCACTGGCAATTTTAAAATCAAGATGGAATATTTTTGTCAACAAGCTCTGCTCTAGTTCAAACAGGAATTGTTTGGGGGACGTCCTGTACTACAGGTCAGACCAGATGATCACAGTGGGCCCTTCTGGCCTTGGAATTTATAACTAATCCCAAAGGCTCCTCTCAGAGCACTGTGGTTTACTGTGCATGCCTAGAATGAAGACTGCTGATGCCAGCGAATGGGGCAAAAATAAGCAGTCATAAATCTTTGTTTCAGAGTAGCAGCCGTGTTAGTCTGTATCCGCAAAAAAAACAGGAGTACTTGTGGCACCTTAAAGACTAACAAATTTATTTAAGCATGAGCTTTCGTGAGCTACAGCTCACTTCTTCGGATGCATCCAAAGAAGTGAGCTGTAGCTCACGAAAACTCATGCTTAAATAAATTTGTTAGTCTTTAAGGTGTCTAAGTACTCCTGTTTTGCATAAATCTTTGTATCTCTCTGGCTCCTGCAGACTGAGTGGTTGCTATTTCACAGCTGCTTGTTGTGGGGATCTCGCCTCTGTGCTCAGCACCAACCAGACACTGACAGAGCTGATCCTGGGAGAGAAAACAATGGACAACTCAGGTGTGAAACAGTTGTGTGAAGGACTTAAACACCCAAACTGCAAACTTCAGAAACTGGGGTAAGTTACCAGTGGGCTCCTTTCACGGTGTTCCTTTCACATGGGGCCAGGCTTTCTAAAGTGCTCAGCATGCAGTAGCTTGTGACTTCTATGGTCAGATTTTCAGAAAAGCCAGCAGCACCCTGGGTAAATGGGACTTCAGTCCCCTTGAACATCCAGCCCCAGTTGTGGGTGCTAAGTTCTTTGGAAAAGCTGGCACATAGTGATGTGATTTAAGCTCTTTCTCCTGAGGTCACAGTGTTATTGTCTGTGCACCCAAGAACCAGCACCTAGTCTCCTCCCGCAGAGAAAGGGACAGAGATACACTGCTGTGATACCAGTAGAGCTGGGTGACATTTTTTGCTCAAATAGTAAATGTGCAGAAAAATGCAGTTTCAGGATGAAAATATTTGCAAATGGAGGTTGCATTTGGTGAATAATTTTGGCAGAATAAAAAGCTGACTTTTTTTAAACAAAAGATTTGTCTTGTCACTTTGAAACAATGTTTTGTTTAGAATGTTTTGTGTAGCTAATTTGATTAATTGGTTTTTGAGGG
The DNA here is from genome assembly GCF_016161935.1 of Mauremys reevesii. Lineage (NCBI taxonomy): Eukaryota > Metazoa > Chordata > Testudines > Geoemydidae > Mauremys > Mauremys reevesii. The sequence continues at coordinate 105,768 of NW_024100739.1, forward strand.
TGAAAAACACTTCAAAAGAAACTAAAGAAAAACTCAAAGACCCAACATTTTTTTCAGATCAAATAAATTTTCATTTGGCACCAAGAAAAATGTTGTTTGATTTCTTTCAACAACAACAAAACCCTGAAAAATTTAGATTTTGGTTCAAAATGAACCTTTTCTTTTTTTTTTCTTCAGCCACCAACCTGAAAAATTTATTATTCATGCAGTTTGACTAGCTTAAACATGGGATAATAAAGTGGCTGTTTGAGCACTCCAAAGGCAGTGTAGTTTTATGTTAGAATCTCAGTTATCTTACTCAGTAAGCAGGACTGAGAATACAAGTCTGGGGTGCTTCACAATTGAATTAAAATAGCCCTGCATTCAAATAATAATTTACCACCATTTCAACAAATAATTCTGGGACAAAGCCAAACAGATAGACAAAGGAAAAGAGGGGAAGGATACAAAGTTGACACCTAATTGTTTCTGCTTAATTTCTTTTTCTGTCTATGATGGCAACCCAGTTCCTTCACTCCTCTCTTCATCTTGGTTGTCTCTAGTCAGCAGCTCATACAGATATCGGTAGGATTGGAAGGTCCCGCTGGCTCCTTAGGCAACTGACATCTGCCTTTTCCTCCAGAACAATGTCAGGCAGTTTTAAACTGTTTTTAAGATCTTCTTAGTGCATAAAAGCTACTAGGGTTTCAGCTTAAGCAGCATTTAAATCCAGCACAGCCAGCCAGGTGGGAGGTTTAAATCCACAGCTACAAGAGAATGTTTTGAAATTTCCATATCAATGGCCTGAAGGGGAAAAGGCAAATCTATAAAAGAGAGAGAGCTAAAAGGACCAGAAATAAAGGAAGATAAAAGACCGATGGGAATTAAAAAATGGAAGTAAGTTCTGTGGAGCATTGAGATAGCAAATACATTTAAACAACATCCAGATTTCTATACAGTCCTAGACATCCCCCACACAGCCTTTGGTTCTGGGATGTTACAACCAAAACACATGATGGCAGCTTTCAAAAGGATTTAGATTTAGAACAATAACTTTATAGATTAATAACAATTCAGAAACAAATAAGTTCGCTGAAGTCTGTTTTCTTGCTTGCTATAAATGTCACATGCTGGCATCTCCCTCCCTCTAAGTGGGCCGAGAGTTACGCACGTCACTCAATAGCAGACTCTTCAGCAGGCAAGGACGGGCCTCGTCAGACTCCAAAGGGAATCCTGTGCAGATGGTGACTACCGGGGTGGACCAAAAATGTGTGGGATGGGGAAAGAAGATGGGCCCAGATAGTTATGTCTGAACATTCATTGCAATAGTCTTTTGTGTCCATTCCAGAGATGATTTCACTGAAACCAATGGTGTGCGGCTAACTCTGCTTCAAAGGGACTGTGTTCTCAGGCTTTATGTCTAACACTTTTTCTTGACTTGTCTTCCCCCACAGCTTGAGCAGTGTCAATATAAATGAAGAGACACAGAGAGAGCTAGATGCTGTGAAAATGAGGAAACCTGATATGGTCATACATGTATGGAAGAATTGGTGAGCAGGAGCCATTGCACCGACACCGCTCTGGCCTGGCTGTCGGCCTGCTAGCTGGGACAGCAGCTAGGGACAGGACCTGCCTCTTTTAAGGCATCTCTGGTATCACCAAGGACTCCAGATGTATATTCTCCTGCTGGTGCTAAGAGTGAGAACCTCACACTATGGGGAAAATATGCTCCCATTTTGTGAGCTTGTTGAATTTACACATTCAGCCTCCACAGGCGCAGGGCTGGAAGGGCTGATCTCCACTGGTGGTGGGCGGGGGGGGGAATCAATCTAAGATTCGCAACTTCAGCTATGTGAATAGCGTAGCTGAAGTCGAAGTATCTTAGATCAAGTTACCTACCGTCCTCACGGCGCGGGATCGACGTCCACAGCTCCCCCGTCGACTCCGCTACCGCCATTCACATTGGTGGAGTTCTGGAGTTGACAGGAGCGGGTTCGGGGATCGATATATCACGTCTAGATGAGACACGATATATCAATCCCCGAGAAATCGATTGCTACCCGCCGATATGGCTGGTAGTGAAGATGTACCCAAAGAGACTGTCAGGGCTGTGAGAACCAAAGGCTTATTATGTGGAGCTGGTTGGGCTTTTAGGTTCACCCATTGAGATCTGCTCACATCCTCAAGGTTGTAGGCCCCTGTTGCTTATTGAAAGAAATGTTGTTTGGTATCAGTTTTATAAATTGTATTAAAACTATTACACCAACAAACTGTATCACCAAAGTGAAGCTACTAATCATACTACGAAACTAAATGAAGCACAGAGCAATGCAACTACCCAAACAAAATCAAACCCTGATTAAAATAGTCTCAATGTTGAATCAAAATAATGTCACCAAATTAGTTACCTCATCAGATTAATAAGAACTTATTATTTGTTTTATAAATCCTAAAAGGATCTAAGAAGGTGACTGTTTTACCCAATCAATCAAATCTATAACTTGGTGCTGGGTCACCATCTTAATACTGTAAGGAGTTTATTATTTAATGTCCGAACCACAAGCTCAGAACCAATTACAAAGCTTCCTCCTGGCATTTCAGTGTGTGCTGGTGAACACTTTCCTCTCCTCACCCAGAGCTATTACAGTGTAGGCTTTGAAAAAACACGCACTGCTAAGCAGAAGTTTGACGTCTCTTATTTAGCAATTTACAGCTGACAGCTTTGTTTCTCAGGCCTCAAACACACACAGACAGAACATACTTCAGCGAAAGTCTTTGAGATTGTTTTAGGGCTACTTCTATCCGGGGAACTTTCTTTAAGGCACCTTCCCGGTGTGGATTCTACTGTTACTCGTACGCACATGCTGCGGGTATGTACATGCACATGCTGCGGGTATGTACAAACCCAGGCTCTCACACCATCAGATTAGAGAATAGACAGGGCTGCTGGAATCATATTGCATTTATTTATATTTGTAAGTATTGAGCAAGGACTTTTTTTGTTGTTTTAAAAGAGATGTTGATACATTTTTAGACATTACCCAAAACATTTTGTATTTAAGTGATGCTAAACTAAGAATTTGCATTTTAGTACATTTTATGGCTAAGACAGTTTTTTTTTAATTTGTTGTTTATATAGCAGTTTGGTGGTGGTATATTGCTTTTAGATTTTTTAGATTTATTTGTGCGAAGTTTATATTAGTATTTGCTTGCTTGTGAATGAGATTATTTTGCAGTTGTGATAAGGAACTTAATTTATTTTGAATTATTTTTAGGTTTATAGTATTTATAACTTTTGCTTTAAAACTATTTCTTTTTAATATGGTGTTTGCTATATTTTGTTTTGCTTGACTATTGGGATATTGATGCATTTGTATTTAGGCCATCACAATAGGAAGGGAGTAGGGTAAACATTTAGATTTTATTTTAGATACGCATAGTTGAGTTTAATTTATATAAATTTTTATTTTTATTAATAGTGGATGTATTGGAATATTTGGGGTTACAAATAATTTAGGGGTTTTTATTTTAATTGAGGTTTTTTTTTTTTTGACTCTATAGTTTTTGGTTTAGGTTTTGGTGCATGTGTTTGGGAACCATAGGTTTAATTTACTACTGGGTATTGCATAGTTCCCCATAATAACTGTTAGTATTGTTTTTGTTTTAATAGACTTATTTTATTTATATGGTAATAGCAAGTAGCTGGTAGTTTATATGGTGGTTTTTATAGGGATCTTTTATTTAAATTTTTATTTTTTAGTGGTTTTGTATTTTTGTGGTGTGATTTACTACCTTTTGGAGCACTTTTTTAATAGTGTGATTTATGCGCGCTGTATTTGGCCTGAGGACTAAGGCCAGTATGGTACATGGAGCTTTTGTTTAAATTTTAAGGCTTGTATTATTGTTGTAAATTTTTTTTTTTACAAAGGCTTTTTTATTGTTAGGATTTATTATTTTTGGGGTGCTATATTTACACACTACCTTATCAAAGAACTTTTTGGCTACTCCCCGGTGCTGTTATTTTCAGTAGGAAATGCTTTTACCCATTTTGAAAAGGAATTAATTATTACCAATAAGTACCAGAATTTTTTTTACTTTTTAATAATTTATTAATGAAAGTAATTTGAACCCTGTGCCATGACCCAGGCCTTTGTTGGTGCATCATGGATTGCCAGTGGTGAGGACGAGCCTTGTTCCAAGGCACCGCACACAATTTTGCACCCATGTTTTAACATTATTTTTATATACTTTTATTTTGCTACTTGCTTTAGCCTTTTTAAATTTTTTGTTTTTTTATGCATAAACTGATGGGCTATATTAAGTAATTTTTTTAAAAATTTGGTTAGGGAGGTTTGTAGTGTTATTTGTTGGCTTAGATGTGTTAGCACAGACGTTTGGGTTTTTTTTACCTTTGATTACAACTGCTATGTTATGCTGTCGAGCTATTCTATTTACCCGATTATTTCAGGTGGCTTTTATACCAATTTTTTTATTGTGTGATTTTACATGGCACACTTTTAATTGTTTAGGGTTTTTTTACCCACTGGTAAATTTATTTTTATTTTTTTGAATATGATATATGCTGATTTGTACCTTTTTTTATACCAATTATGTATTTAATATTTTTAATACAAAAATTACTGTTAGCAGTGGATACAGACTAACGCAGCTGCCCCTCTGATACTTGTTAGCGTAAATATACATGGGCCATGGGGAATATTTATATTGCCTTAAAACCTGATAAATTGCAGGGACCTTGGCATGCTGGGCCGATTTATGATTTAGACATTTTTGAGTGACTTTTTTAAAAAAAAAACTAATGGTAGCATATTTTAAAAATTTTTTACCACCATTGCACTTTTGTTAGTAAACCAGATGTGCTTTTTTTGATTCATGGTATTGAATATTTTTAGTGGAGGGTGCCTTTATCAAGGCAATTGTTTTTTCCAGAGTGGCCTCTGGACATTTATGTTGGGTTTTTTTTTTTTTTTTTTTCTGTTTTTAATTAGGGCATGTGTTAGCATGTCCGGTTTGGACACCATTTTTGTGGTCACCCCTTTGTTGACTAAGATAAGCATTTATTGAGCCATTTGGGTGTTTGAGACTTTACTTTTTAGTAATTTCCCTGACAAAATGTACTTGAGGGGAGTGTGGGTTCTTTGGATAGTAATAGGGGCTGTTCCTGTGAGTGTCTTAAAAGATTGTACTGCCCAGATGGCTGCTAGGCACTTACGTTTACAGGGATTAAAATTTATTTTTCCTTTTTATAATTTTTTAGATTTACATGCTATTGGTACTAGCTTTTTTTTATTATTGTTTTGTAATAGCCAAGACCATGTTATTGGCTGCAAAACGAATAACCAAAGGCTGTGATTCATTAGGAAAACGCAGGGCTGGGGCTGTGAGAGCTTTCTGTTTTAAAAGGTTTAAAGCAGAGTTTTGCTTTTTTTATTTTTATTTTGTTTTGTTTTGTAGCAGTTTCCACAATGGGTGAGTTATTTTAGCATATTTATAAATGTGGTTTAAGAAAATTGAATTTTTTTAGCAGTACTTTTAAAGAGTGGGCATCGGTAGGCGCCGGCATTTTTACTAGTGCCCTTATCGTCCTCTGATCTACCTGTTTTCCTTTTTGTTTAATGACCATGCCCAGGTGTGTAACCTGAGGTAGCACCAACTGAGCCTTCTCTAAGGCTACTTTGAACCCTGTTTTTTTAATTAGTGCCAAAACTTTTTCCATTAGTGTTTGAGTTTGTGCCTTAGCTTTTTTAAAATCTTAAAATGTTATTTACATATGAAAACACAAAAGACCTTTTTTGTGGACTCAACTGGTTTAGCATATTCACAACACACAGATGGGCAATAGCCGGGCTGTTGTGCTATTCCTGGGGTAACTGACAAAAGGTTCATTGTTGCTCTTTTGTTCTAAAGGCAAACCCATTTTGTGAGTCTGGATTAGGGCAACCAGATGTCCCGATTTTATAGGGACAGTCCCAATTTTCGGGTCTTTTTCTTATATAGGCTCTTGTTAACACCCACCCCGGCCTGATTTTCACACTTGCTGTCTGGTCACCTAGTCCAGATGTAGGGGTATGGCAAAGAAACAGATGGCCAAATCAATAACTCAGAAATATTTAGATGTGACTTGCACTTTTTATATGACCTTTGTCAGATTAGCCACAATAGGGGCCTTGGGATGGTGCCCTTATTAATTCTTTTATAATTAATTGTTAGACGCCAGGATTGGCCGTTTGCCTTTAGCACTGGCCACACAGGAGAGTTAAAGGGTGAATTTGTTTTTTGAATGACACCTTGTTGCTTTAATTCCTGGATGGGTTGCACCAATTGGGCTTTTGTCTTTTTTGGGTAGGAGTATTGTTTTCAGGGAGAGACAAATTCCGCAACAAGTGTAACACAAGCATTAATTTTACCGCAATTTTTTTTTTGAGTGTGTACTGAGAGGAATTTTAAGGGCCACTTTTTTGCTTGTGGGGCTGTAAGTGCAGCTACTGGTCTCTCTCCCGTCAGCAGCTGATACAGTGACAGTTGTATTTTCCCCACTTTTTGTGGGTGTTGTGATTGTAGTTTGTTGTATGGCTGCGATAGGGTTTTGTTTAATACATTTTAATTTGGGGGCTTATTTTATTTATTTTTATTTTAAGTTTTACTAGGGTTTTATTTTATTTCTTTATTTGGGGATTTTACCGGATTGGGCTTGGTTTTATTTTTTTGCCGTTACAGCTGCTACCTGGCAGGTGGCAAACTAATTAGTTTTGAGATGTTTAATAATATATTTACAATGATTGTAATTGTCAGGGCTCTACCTTGTTTTCATGTTATTTTTAATTATTTTTGTAAAGCCTGATTTTTTTGTATTATTATTTGTTTTGATCATTTTTAATTTTAATTTTTTAGGGTATTTTGAGACTGTCCAACTGGCTTTGGACCCTGGTGGCCAGTATTTTCCATTGATTAGCTTTTGTTTAGATGCACCAAGTTTTCATGTAGTGTGGCATTCTCCTCTTGGCAGATAGCCAAGCAGAGAATTCCTCATTGCATGCTTTTAAAAATAGCAGCGGAGTCCCTTTTATTGGGGTTGATGGCCTGTAGACCAAAAGATATTTTGCCAATTTATATTTATTTTTAAACTAGCTATAGTATGGGCATTGACTAATGCTTGTTTAGTCCATGGGCTGTGCCCAAACTTCTGCAAAATATTTTTTAAAGGGTTGGGGCATGGGGAGAGGCTCAGGGGTGCAGGCTCCGGGCAGCGCTTACTTCAAGTGGCCCCCGGAAGCAGCGGTATGTCCCGGCTTCTAAGTGTAGGCACAGCCAAGTGGCTCGGGACGCTGCCCTGTCTGCAGGTGCCATCCCTGTAGCTCCTATTGGCCGCAGTTCCCGGCCAATGGGAGCTGCACGGGCGGTGCTTGGGGCAGGGGCAGCATGCAGAGCAGTGCCCCCTAGCTGCCCCCACATGTAGGAGCCAGAGGGGGGCCATGCTGCTGCTTCTGGGAGCTGCACGGAGTGGCCCCCGATCCAGCTTCCCAGCTGGAGTGCCGGAGAGGGGCAAGCCCTAGATTCTGCTCCCCAGTGGGAGCTCAACAGCCGGATTAAAATGGCTGGTGGGCCAGATCTGGCCTGCGGCTGTAGTTTTCCCACCCCGCTCTCAGCAGTCCTTCACACCGACCCCAGGGTTAGTGAGCTTCAGGGTGCGAATCACATCTAAAGCTGGGCCCCTGAGGCTCTCTACTAGACATCTTCACTTTTCTGTGCCTGGTATGGCCCACTCCTGCAGCATTTCAATGGTATGTTCCAACCAGGGTTCACACTCCTCTTCCCCAGGTATTGCGATGGGACCCCCAGCAAATAACCTTAACTTAAAGATAGGAGCTTGATGTAGCATGGAACAGCACAACCTTTTCCAATGCTTGCCCCAGTGCTTTTCCCCAATCATCGGCCAAGGCTGCAGCCCCCAAGCTAGGAGCTGCTGAGTCAGGGCCCAACAAACCTGACTTATCAGCTATTATACAGAGTACTTCCCTCAAATATAAACACAATTGTGTTCCTAACTTAGTGATTCACTCATCAGGTGCTTACGAGCCCCCCCAAAATGTAACCCTTCCGCTAGGTGGAGCCAGGTTGAATATCTAGGGGTGCCTTTCCATTGATCCAACAGAGAACCGGCTTGAGCCCCCACCCAGTAACCTGGGAAATTTACACATCCCACTGGGGCACCTCTGAGAGGCAATAGTTCCTCTCTCGCAAGCACAGAGTCTGTGTGTAGAAAAGAAACTTTTAATAAAAAGAGGGAAGTAGCTCAGCATTAATTTTGGAAAACACAACAAACAAGCTTCATAAACATAAACCATGAGTAAAAGACCCACCCCAACTAGGTTGGGCAGTGTCCTATTCCCCTCAGGTTCTTAAATCCAGCAACCCAAAAGTCCCCTTCACACGTGCAATCCTTCTGTGCACCCCACTCACAGTTGCTGCCCTTGGTCAATGCAGACCTAGAATTCAGAGGTACATCTGCAGCGTTCACCTCCCCTGCTGCATGAGGGTTAAAACAGAGGGTAGAGGCATCTTACTCACTCATCACGCCTCTCCACTGCGGCCCTGCTGGCCACTCATCATGTCTCTCTGCCTCTGCCTGCTCGTGCCAGCTGGCCACTCTTAGTGATTTTAGCTCTGTGCACTAAACACTGTCCTCCACAAGTGATCTGCAGCTCTGGAGAGGCAGGACAGAAACAAAGTCCTGCTACAGATGATTTACCAGCACTGACTGAACAATTAAAATAATAAAAGGCTCCTAATAAAGCCTATTTAGTCCTATTTTTTTAACAGAAGAAAACAGACTAAACCAACCTAGGAAGAACCCTTAAGACTATACACCCTTCTAGCTGCTATTCCTACACCACCCCCACCCTCATATTTTTACAGGGCTCGGACATTTGAGCCCTTGTTTTACCAAGGTTCTTTAACCTGAAAGTGAATAGCTCCTTTGGGACAGGTTAAGCACAGTCCTTTTCTGTATTCCCACAATAATTGCAAACATTGGTAACCATATTTCACTACCCCCGCATTCAGTACTAACATCACACTGGAGGTAAGGCACACAGTTTTAACAGGGAGGGTAATTAACCACTGGAACAACTGACCCAGGATTGCGCTGAATTCTCCATCACTGGCACGTTTAAAATGAGGAGTGGCTATTTTTCTAAAAGACTTGCTCTAGATCAAGCACAACTATTGGACTCAAAGCAGGAATTAATTCAGGGATGTTGTGTTGCCTTCTGCATGAGGTAAGACTAGATTGTCACAACAGCCATTTCTGTCTTACGTCTGTGAACTGCGAAATCAGATATTGGGGAAAGCCAGTGCCCTGGGGGGGTCTAAGGATGGGGCAGTTTCTTTCCTAGGGAAATGGGCGACAGGGAGCCATGGGCCTAGAAGGATGCGACATCACCAGAACACACGGAAACCCTGTCATTGCCCTGGTCTCTACCTGAAAAGGATCAGGCCTGCGACTGTGCTTTCCCTCCCTTGTGAAGCGTGCTGGCTGGCTCGGTGCAGGCTACTGTTTGAGATGCTGGGATATGTGCACAGAATGACAGTGTATGACATAGAGGGTGATGTGTGAACTGAATGACTGGTGGAAAATGAACAGGTGCATGGGTATGCTTCCCTGGATCTCCACCAGCACAGAACCCACATTTTAGCATGCAAAGATCTTGCCCCCCTCCCTCATAACAAGCACTGGCTGTGATCTGAGGAGGCCTCACTTTAGTAGCTGATCAACTGCTCAGATGCTTTGCCACTTTTTGCTCTCTCTCCCATCTCCTTCCTGAGCCAGTCCTCATTGATTATCACATGCTGCCTGCAATCAACCATGGTGTGTGGGGATGATCCTCTATATTGCACAAAGCAAAGAGATTGGCATTGCCATGGACTATGTGCCAGGCAATAATCGTGTACAGAAAAGGCAGGGAGGGAGGGGAGCATGAAAAGGGATATAGGTCTCAGCAGGGGCACAGGGAGAAGGACAGCCAAGGAGCAGGGCACACTCTCTATCCTTTGCAAAATGCAGCTTGGGTCTCCCATCTTCAGGTGCCACTAGATGCTCTGTGGCTGCAGCTTGGAAGAGGCACCCTCACCCTGCCAGACTGCATAGAACAGGAGCAGGTTGAAGAAGACCCCCCCTCCCCCATGACGAGCTGAGATCTAGCCATTTCGCCGCCCCAAGCACAGCGGCACGCCACCGGGGGGGGGCGCTCTGCTGGTCGCCGGTCCCGCAGCTCCGGTGGACCTCTTGCAGACGTGCCTGCGGAGGGTCCGCTGGTCCCGCGGCTCCGGTGGACCTCTTGCAGACGTGCCTGCGGAGGGTCCGCTGGTCCCGCGGCTCCGGTGGACCTCTTGCAGACGTGCCTGCGGAGGGTCCGCTGGTCCCGCGGCTCCGGTGGACCTCCTGCAGGCACGTCTGCAGGAGGTCCACCGGAGCTGCGGGACCAGAGGACCCTCTGCAGGCATGCCTGCGGAGGTCGCCAGAGCCACCTGCCACCCTCCTGGCAACTGGCAGAGCGCCCCTCGTGGCATGCCGCCCCAAGCACGCGCTTGGCGTGCTGGGGCCTGGAGTCGCCCCTGCCCTGAGCTATGTCAGGAACCAGAAACTGAGGTTACATTGCCCCCTCACTCTCCTCACTAATATCCCTTCTTGCTCTGGTGCTTAAGTCTCAGTTTTAAGATCAAGGGCATTTAATAGTACTGTGCGCTGACTTTTCCTCCCTGTAAGTATATTTCAGCCAATTTCTGTTGCAGCAAAACTCCAGCTGGTTCTTCAGGGTCACCGGCAGTGCAAATCTGCTTCCTCCACCTTCACAGATGACCAAATCCCTCCATTCAGCAGTATGTGATCCACTAAGCCTTGCAGGATGATTGACTAGTAATCTTTTCAGTTCACTGACTCACTTGCCCAGTGCAGGGGGCAAAGTATTGGGCTATGGGTGCCATTGATGGCCCTGCACAGTTAGGAAACTTCATTCTCTGAAAACCAACCAGTAGTGCTGGAACTTTTCTTATGGCAACCACCTGTGAGTAAATCAGTGTTCATTGCCTCACAAACCTGCACAGCCACAACCCTGACAGTGGATGGGTCAACCGCAAAGTGGTTTACAATGGACCTATAGCTGTCTGGTGTAGCCAGCATCCACAGGGCAATAGCCATCCACTTCCGAACTGGTGCAGCTCCCCTGAATCAAGCGTTCTGGTGCTGGAGAGTTAGTGCAAGCTTGTCAGAGTGCCCCATGAAGGTCCATTGCCTCATTCGGCCCAAAACTTGGATCCTACCACACAGTGCTGGTTCTCCTTCACCAGATGTGACAGTCACTAGAAGGGCGCTTACCGTGACAATACAGGCATTCACATAGCTATACTGTGTCAGGGCGGCTCCAGACCCCAGCTTGCCTGCGGAAGGTCCGCTGGTCCCGCGGCGCTGGTGGACCTACCACAGGCGTGCCTGTGGAGGGGCCGCTGGTCCCGCGGCTCCAGTGGAGCATCCGCAGGCATGCCTGCGGGAGGTCCACCGGGCAGCGGGACCAGCGGACCCTCCGCAGGCTGCGTCTGCGAGAGGTCCACCGGCGTCGCGGGACCGGCGACCGCCAGAGCACCCCCCGCGGCACGCCGCCCTGCTTGGGGCAGCGGAAATCCTAGAGCCGCCCCTGACTGTGTGAGCAGAATTGACTTGTCAGTGCCCCACAGGGTCAGCCATCTTCGATGTGTCAGAAAATGCTGCCCAAATTCCATCTAGCAGCTTGCTGAGCACCCACTTCACTGCATAACCATTTATCCCTCAGTGAGGAACGGGAGACAAACCAGATCATCATCCAGTTGCTCCATGTCTTCTACCCAGTTCTGTAGGAGTAACAATCAGAGAGTGACATGATCAAGAACTGCCACAGGCAAGCGTGTGAAGGTGGAGGACAGTACCAATATCCCACAGCAAAGCGGTTCTTGTAGTATCTCCCTGTGACACAGAGAGCCCTGAGATACCACCCCTGAAATGGCAAGGCTACTGCTGTGCACTTACAGTGGCAGTGTGGCCACAGAGATATGCATGTACACAGTGTTATACCTGTTTCCATCAACGCTTCGGTGGGTTCTTGAGCATGAGTATGTGATTCACATGGGGGCATAGTCTTAGCGTGAGGGGAAAAAGCTCTTGCCAACATAAGCTCCAAATCAGACCAGTCACATTAAAAAAAAAAGGACCAATGCTGGTGTGACGTGGTGATTACTCCAGAGGTCACTTTTCCACATAAAGCTGAATCCAAAGCCCAGGAAAAGATTCCCTTTGACTTCATTGGGCTTTACAGCAGACCCATAAAGCCTATTCCTGCCTGTAACAGGTTGGACTCACCCCTTGCAGCGCCTCCTACTGGTTGCTCTGGGGAATTAGCTCTGTTCCAGCCCGGAGCGCCCTCTGCAGGCCGGTGATCCACCTGTTTACTATTGGCCCCGTGTCCCTCCCAGGACCCCGGTGCCCCTTTGACTGGGTCTCCCCCTCCCAGGGGAACCCCCACCCTACTATCCCCACTTTGCCTCAGTAGTGGCTACTGCCAGTCATTATCTAGCCCCACACTCTGGGGCAGACTGCAGTATCAGCCTACTCATCACGGGCAAAGGGGTTTGGACCTGCTGCCTTAGCCTACCCCTGGGCTGCCCTCTGCAACCCCCAGTACCTGTTGGCCTGTGCTAGGCCGCAGCCTGGAGCTTTCCAGGCCAGAGCTCCCCAGCTCCTTAGCCTGTCCCCAGCCCTGCTTCCCTCAGGTACTCGGTCTAGCTCCCTGCAGCCAGGACCATCTCTCTCTATAGCCAGAGAGAGACTGTTTGGCTTCTGGCTTCCCTGGCCTTCTTATAAGGCTCTGCAGCTCTGTTTGGGGTGTGGCCCCCGCTGCAGCCACTTCCCCAATCAGCCCAGCCAAAAGCCCCTTCCCAGGGCTGTTTTAAAGCCCCAAAGGGCAGGAGCGCGTAGCCACCCCGCTACACTGCCCCATTGAAGTCAATGGGAGTTTTGCAGTTGATGCCAATGGCTGCAGTATTAGGCCTATAGAGCAGGTGAAATTCCCTAGGAAGGTTTAATACGCTCTTCTCACCAGCTTTGCTCAGATGCAGATGCCTGCACACGGGGCTGTGCAGGGGAGAATTATCCCTTAATGTGTTGGGGTCAATTTCCACCTTGAATTATCCTAGTGCAGCAACTTTGGCTTCTGCAGGAACCATCCTCCACTAGCCCTAAGATCCCAGGTCTTGTCCATGTGGGACGTCTGTGCTTCAGTGGAGCTGTGTGGATGTAACTGAGGGCAGAATTTATCCCTTGTGTCACAGCAACTGATTGTCTCCACCCTGGTTTGGGAAGAGAGGAATTAGTGCAGGTGACCTGGCAGTTACTGCAGCATCCATATCTCCATCTCAAATGGATGTAACCATGCACATTCCTGAAGAAAAGTGTAGATCAGAGAAGAGTGTGGTGGAGGCGCAAGAAACAGCTGCTGCTGAGTTTAGTTTCTTAAGTCTAGATGATCCAGGACTGTGGACCCACTTGAGCAGTAGCCTGAGGACTTCCTTGTACTGCATGGGCCACAGCAAGTGAAAAACTTCATGTTCCCCAAAGACAATGAAAATAGAAGTTTCCATTCAACACATTACTGGCATGAAATTCCCAATGGTGACAAAGTGGAGAGGCCATGGCTTATGTACTCAAAAACCCAGAATGCTGCACGCTGTTTTGTTGCAAACTCTTCCAGTCTAATGTTCCAGCCCCATTGGGTTCTACATGAACAAAGGACTGGAGAAATCTGGCTAGAAATCTGGAATGCCATGAGAAGGCAGCAAATCACCAGCGAGCATTCCATAGGTGGAAAGAGCTTGAGAAAGGCCACCTTAGATGATCAGCATCAAGAGAAGGTTGCATCAGAGTCTCTTTGCTGGCAAAATGTTCTGAAAAGGCTCATTGCCATTGTGAGAATGCTTGCTACCCAAAACCTAGCACTGCGTGGCACTTCAGATCAGCTGTATGTGCCAAACAATGGAAACTTTCTTAAAATTGTGGAGCTGATGACTGAGTTTGATGTTGTACTCCAGGAGCACCACCCAAGAAATGTACACACACTACTACTTTGGGAAAACAATTCAAAATGAGATCATACAGTTACTGGCAACAAAAGTCAAACAGAAGATTGTGTCAGATCTGAAGTCAGCAAGCTATTACTCTATTCTGGACTGCACACCTGACATAAGCCATATGGAACATTTGACTTTAATGGTGCGTTTTGTAACAACAACAGAACCTACTGAAAATGTCCCTGTAATGGTGACTGTCAGAGAGCATTTTCTAGAATGTATTGACATTGATACTATAGGAGCTGGTATGACAAATGTGCTTCTTAAAAAGCTGGAAGATACGGGAATTGAGATAGCTGACATGAGAGTCAGAGCTACGTTAATGGTGCCAACATGAGAGGAAAGAACAGAGGAGTGAAGACATGGATCTGAGAGTTAAACCCTTGAGCTTTTTTTGTCCCATGCAGTTCTCATTCATTGAACTTGGTGGTGAGTGATGCAGCATCAGCTTCTAGGGAGGCTGCTGAATTTTTAATGTAATTCAAAGCATCTATGTATTTTTCTCTGCATTAACTCATCAATGGCAAATTTTGAAGCAACATCTGGGAACATCCTCTCTGACACTGAAACCACTGAGTGCTACACAATGGGAAAGTCGAGTGGAGGCGATAAAGCCTATCAAACACCAAATTGGGATGCCATAGTTGCCATTTTGGAGGATAATGCTATGACAGGAACTGTTTGTGGGAGAACAGTGGCAGAGGGAAATGGAATCACCAGAAACATAGATAACTTCAAATTTCTGTGTGGCTTAGTGTTGTGGCATGACATACTGTTTGAAATAAATGTTGTAAGCAAGAGACTCCAAGGTGTTGGCCTTGATATATCTGGAGCAATGGAACAACTGGACAAAGCAAAGTCATACCTACAGTCTTACCGGTCAAATGAAGAATTTCAAAATGTTCTGAAGAGTGCACAGAAGTTGGCAGAGGAACTTCACATTGAAGCTATTTCCCCACCCATTCGAGAATACAAGAGTCACTGAAGAAGAAGACATTTTGATTACGAGGCATGGGATAATCCCCAAAGAGACCCCAAACAACAAAATTCAAAGTTGAATTATTTAACCAGGTGCTCAATTGTGCAATACAGTCACTTGAAGAACGTTTCATGCAGCTCAAGGAACACAGCAGTATATTTGGGATGTTGTATGATATTCCAAAACTCCTCACTATACCTGAAGAAGACCTACACCAGCAATGCAGGGCACTAGAGACAATGTTGACATGTGCGATATTGATGCGAGTGATTTAGGTGATGAACTGAAAGCCCTTTCAAGATATATTTCAGCAGGATCAACTCCAAAGGCTGTTCTGGAATATATGTGCACAAATAAGATGATCACCCTCTTTCCAAATGCTTTTGTTGCTCTGTGCATACTTCTAAGACTTCCTGTAACAGTTGCCAGTGGAGAATGAAGCTTCTCCAAGCTGAAGTTAACAAAAACATATCTATGCTCCACAATGACACAGGAGAGGCTGGTCGGTCTTTCAACCATCTCAATAGAGCATGAGTTCACCCAGACTGTGGACCTTGGTTCAAATCTTTGCAATCAAGAAGGGCACAGAGAGCATCACTTTGATTATTCAAACAGATAAAAATTCCAATGTTTACTATGTGGACAAGAAAAGTCACATTTGCTGTTCAGACATTTGAAAGTTAAGTGTTACTTAAATTTTTTAAAGAAGGCATTTTAAGTTGTTAGTTCTCCTCTATTGGGGTAGGTAGCAGAGCAGTACCATGAGAGGAGTAGAACAGGAAGAAGACAGTATTGAGACCTTTCAAAATTTTGGCCCAAGCGAGGGTGCATCATTTGAGCTCCCCGCCTCAGGTGCCAAAATGTTGTGGGCCAGCCCTGCATAGTCTGTGTGTTTGGGGGTATTTTAATCAATGCGTAATAGGGTTTGTGGCTGTGCTGTAGCTGTGAGAGGAAGTGAGTGGCTATGAGGTGAATGTCGTCACTTGTGCTGATATATTAGTCGTTCACCAGGCATAACTAGAACAGCAGCATTTCTTTGGGCACATGCAACTGGGTGACTGGCCAGGCCTTAATCATCTCCCTATCTTGCTTTTTTGTTTTCCACTCCCAAATGGGTGTACACGAGCCTTTGTGGCGACCTACAGCACCTTTCTGATAAAGCCATGAGCACCCAGAGAAGGGTAAACAAACCCTCTTTTAGCTGCCCAAACTGTCATTTTGCCTGTGCAAGCTTCTTGACCCTGAGAAAGTGGTCTGAAAAGCATCCCTGAGGACTCCCCCAGCCTTGGCGAATGGGAGAATTCTTGTGCACAAGAACAGCACAAACTATAGAAAGAAATACAAACTCTGAAGTGCAGCATTAGTCTTGATTCATGATCTTTATTGGACTCCAGCAAAACTGACATAGAAACATCCATCTGGCATGAACAAATGCTGTAGATGGACATAGAATGTTGACTTAATGGCCTGGGAATTGTGTGAAATTGTGGGAGGGGGACGGGTAGGAGAAGAAACATACAACAAATAATGACTGAGCTATTGGAACAGAATCCACTGGCTCCAAGGATGGTTCTTGGGTCACGCCCCTGCACTGCCCCCCTTCCTTCCTCCTGCTCCATCCCGCAAACCAACTCTACCATCTAAGGTCAGACCAAGCATGGAGCAAATCCAGCTTCTACTTCTGAGTTTCTTGCCTCAGACAGGAGGGTTGGGCCTGACAATCTCTACTTAGCTCCCTGCCACTGATGCTGAAATATGATGCTGGAGTCCCTGGGGATGGTGGGATCTATAGTAAGTGAGCCAGGTCTTCACCTTTCCCTGGCTGCTGATCCAGCTAGTGGCAGGGCAGGGCAGGGCAAGGTAGTGGCAGGGCAGGGTAGAGCTGTATGCAGTGAAAAAGATAAAACCTGATTTGATCATAAAGATGAGGAGGACTGGTGGGAGCCTGTGCACCAACACAGCTCTGGGCGGCCAGGCCAGAGCTGTGTTGGTGCACAGGCTCCCACTCAATCCTCGGCTGCATCTTTATGATCAAATCAGGTTTTATCTTTTCACTGCATACAGCTCTACCTGCATTACTGGAGTTAGACGGTGGAAGTCCACTCTGTGGGGAAAATAAGGAAAGAAAAGGATGTTAGTTTTCTCTGCAGACATGATGCCTGAGCCCACAGTCCCTGTTAGTGCGTTGCCCACCACTGGGGTCTTTCCCAGCTGTCTGCCAGAGCCCACAGGATCTGTACCAATGTCATTCCCTTGCTTGCCGATCTCACTGTTAGCTGGTGCCTTTCCCTTGGAGAAGGGGAGGAGAAGCATTGGTGCAGTCTGTAGCCTGGCCTGCACCACTGCACCCCACTCACCCTGTGAGCTCTGGGATGGGACAGCAATGTCCTTTCTGCACGTAAAGGGCTAGATTGTGCAGCTACTCAGCACTCACAGGGAGCAGGGGCTGCAAAATCCAGTTTACAGAATCTCTCCATGTAAGCAGAATTATCTCAGCTCTCTGCTACATGGGCACCTCACGCCCCCCTCCCTCAGTAACTCAGATCTTGAAGGGGTGAGTTTTGCAGCTGGTGTGGTGCTGCACACTGGGCCTGACACTGCTGAAATGCAGGTGAGAGCTCAAAAATACGCCCCAGCTACAGGAAGACAGGAACATTTCACTTACTCTTGTATTTACTATTACAGCCAGTTCAGAAGAATGCAGTTTTTCTGTCTGCAGCAAGTTTGAGAGAGCAGGGGCCCGTGCTCAGTTCAGAGCATGGTGCTCGTGACACTGGTAAACCAAGTGCCCGCTCTGGCCAAGGCCGTAGGTGTCAGCTAAGAACTGACAAACTCATAGCTGGAAGCCAGACCAGCTGACTGGTACTTTAGTATCATTCAAAGTAGATGTTAAATGTGTTTAGTGTTTAAACTTCACGAAAAACCGGCAGGATGTTGCATGCTTTGTTTTCACTTATCTGTACCCTGTTATACTGTTATAGCAAACATCTGCACTGTATATACCCCTGTAAGGAAGTAACTCATCAAACAAAAGAAGTCTTCTGTAGCATAAATGTAGAACTCTAGCAGAAAGTGTTAAATCCTGCGCATTCAAAGCAAGTGGTCATTGTGTGTGAGTTCAAAGTCTCTAAGTGCATTCCTCTTTTCCCAACATGAAGAAAGGAACCTACATCCAGTAAGCTTGGTTTCTGTGAGGAGAAGTTATAAATATGGACCCATGGAAAAATTCTTTATTTCTTGACTGTTTGGATTCTAGCAGGGCAGAATCTTTTATTTGTTCTTATTTTTATTCTCATTTTAGTTACCACTAGCCTAAGTGGTTCACACCCACACATGCCTCGATCCTGCTATGTACATCTTCTAAAGTTAAGAACATAGGAACATAAAAACGGCCATACTGAGTCAGACCAAAGGTCCATCTAGCTCAGTATCCTGTCTTCTGACAGTGGCCAGTGCCAGGTGTGCCAGAGGGAATGAACAGAACAGATGATCATCAAGTGATCCATCCCGTTGCTCAGTCCCAGCTTCTGGCAAACAAAGGCTAGGGACACCATTCCTGCCCATCCTGGCTAATAGCCATTGATGGACCTATCTTCCATGAATCTATGTAGCTCCCTTTTGAACCCCGCTATAGTACTGGCCTCCACAACACCCTCTGGGAAGGAGTTCCAGAGATTGACAGTGCGTTGTGTGAAAAAATACTTTCTTGTGTTTGTTTTAAACCTGCTACCTATTAATTTCATTTGGTGGCCCCTTGTTCATAGAATCATAGAATCATAGATCAGAAGGGACCAATATGATCATCTAGTCTGACCTCCTGCAAGATGCAGGCCACATTAGCCGATCTCCCACTCCATTGCAAGCGACCCTGCCCCATGCTTGGAGGAAGGCGAAAAACCTCAGGGCCACAGCCAATCTACCCTGGAGGAAAATTCCTTCCCGACCCCAAATATGGCGGTCAGCTGAACCCCGAGCATGCGGGCAAGACTCTCCAGCCATACCCTCTGGAAAAAGGTTAAGAATAACATATCATTGACCCATTGTACTATTTACCAGTGTGGCACTTAATTAACCTAATTACTAACCCTGGTATCCTATCATACCATCTCCACCATAAACTTAACTAGCGTAGTCTTAATGTCATCGAGGTCCTTCGCCCCACTGTTTCCCTCGGTAGGCTGTTCCAGTATTGCACTCCCCTGATAGTTAGAAACCTTCGTCTAATTTCTAGCCTAAATTTCCTAACTGACAATTTATATCCGTTTGTCCTCGTGTCCACATTAGCACTGAGCTGAAATAATTCCTCTCCTTAGCTGGTATTTATCACTCTGATATATTTAAAGAGTGTAATCATATCTCCTCTTATCCTTCTTTTGGTTAAGGAAAACAAACCGAGCTCCTCAAGTCTCCTTTCATATGATAGGCCTTCCATTCCTCGGACCATTCTAGTGGCCCTTCTTTGTACCTGTTCAGTTTGAATTCATCCTTCTTAAACATGGGAGACCAAAACTGCACACAAAACTCCAAATGAGGTCTCACCAACGCCTTATATAACAGGACTAGCACTTACTTATACCTACTAGAAATACCTCGCCTAATGCATCCCAAAACCGCATTTGCTTTCTTAGCCACATCACATTGCCTGCTCATGGTCATCCTACGATCAACCAGGACTCCTAGGTCCTTCTCCTCCTCCGTTACTTGCAACTGGTGCGTCCCTAACTTATAACTAAAATTCTTGTTAGTCATCCCTAAATGCATAACCTTACACTTCTCACTATTGAATTTCATCCTGTTACTAATACTCCAGCTTACAAGGTCATCCAAATCTCCCTGGAGGATATCCGATCCTTTTCCGAATTGGCAATACCTCCCAACTTGGTGTCGTCCATAAACTTTATCAGCCCACTCCAACTCTTGTTTCCCAGGTAAGCAATAAATAGATTGAATAAAATTGGACCCAAAACCGAACCATGAGGACCTCCACTAGTGACCCCACTCCAACCAGACAGTTCCCCCTTAAATACTACCCTCTGCAGTCTCCTTTAACCAGCTCCTTATCCACCTCTGGATTTTCATTTCAATCCCCATCCTTTCCAATTTAACCAGTAATTCCTCATGCGGTACCGTATCAAACGCCTTACTGAAATCTAGATATATTAGATCCACTGCATTTCCCTTGTCTAAAAATCTGATACTTTCTCAAAGAAGGAGATCAGGTTGGTTTGGCACGATCTACCTTTCGTAAATCCATGCTGTAAACTATCCCAGTTGCCATCGGCCTCCTGCTCCGTAACCACTCTCTCTTTTAAAATTTTTTCCATGACTTTGCATACTACAGATGTTAAACTAACAGGCCTGTAGTTACCCGGGTCACTTTTTCCCCTTCTTGAATATAGGAACTACATTAGCTAATCTCAGTCCAACGGTACAATCCCGAATTTAGAGATTTATTAAAAATCATCGCTAACGGGCTAGCAATATCACTCGCTAGTTCCTTAATATTCTAGGATGAAGATTATCCGGGCCCCCCGATTTACTTCCGTTAAGCTGTTCAAGTTTGGCTTTCACCTCCGATACCATAATGTCTACCCCATATCCTCATTCCCATCGGTCCTGTATCACTATTCCTTAGCCCTTCATTAGCCTCATTGAAGACCGAGGCAAAATATTCGTTCAGATATTGTGCCATTCCAAGATTATCCCTAATCTCCACTCCGTTCAAAGTTTTAAGCGGTCCACTTCTTCTTTCTTGGTTTTCTTCCTATTTATATGGCTAAAAACCTTTTGCTATTGGTTTTAATCCCCTTCGCTAAGTCCATCTCCACCCGTCGTTTTGCCTTTCTCACTGCTTCCCTACACCCTCTGACCTCAATAAGGTAGGTTTCTTTGCTGATCCCTCCCATTTTCCAGTCCGTGTCGCTTTCTGTTTTTCTTAATGACCCTCTGAGGCGCTTGCTCATCCAGCTCGGTCTAAAACTGCTACCTACGAGCCGTTTTCCCTTTCTTGGGATACATGCCTCTGACATCTCCTGCAACTTCAACCTGAAGTAACCCCAGGCATCATCTGCCCTTAGATCCTAAATATGTTAGGCCAGTCTACTTCCCTAACTAGTCGCCTTAGTTTAGTAAAGTTAGCCCTTTTGAAATCATAAACCCTAGTCTCAGATGCACTATTGATTATCCTCTCATTTATTTTGAAACGAATTAGCTCATGATCACTCGAGCCAAGGTTGTCCCCTACAACTATTTCCTCAACAAGGTCCTCGTTGCTCACCAAAACCAGATCTAAAATGTTCTTGTATTATGAGGAGTAAATAACACTTCCTTACTTACTTTCTCTATACCATTCATGATTTTATAGACCTCAATCATATCTCCCCTTATCCGTCTCTTTTCCAAGCTGAAAAATCTCTCCTCCAATCTCTCCTCATATGGAAGCCATTCCATACTCCTAATAATTTTGGTGCCCTTTTCTGAACCTTTTCCAATTCCAATATATCTTGAGATGGAGCGACCACATCTGCACACAGTATTCAAGATGTGGGCGTAGCATGGATTTATATATCGGTAACATGATACTTTCTGTCCTATTATCTATCCCTTTCTTAATTATTCCCAACATTCTGTTTGCTTTTTTGACTATCGCTGCACGTTGAGCAGATGTTTTCAGAGAACTATCCACAATGACTCGAAGATCTCTTTCTTGAGTGGTAACAGTTAATTTAGACCCCATCATTTTATATGTATAGTTGGGATTATGCTTTCCAATTTCCAATGTGCATTACTTTGCATTTATCAACATTACATTTCATCTGCCATTTTGTTGCCCAGTCACCTAGTTTTGAGAGATCCTTTTGTAGCTCTTCGCAGTCTGCGTGGTTCTTAACTATCTTTAGTAATTTTGTATCATCTGCAAATTTTGCCACCTCACTGTTTACCCCTTTTTCCAGATCATTTATGAATATGTTGAATAGGACTGGTCCAGAACAGACCCATGGGGGACACCACTCTTTACCTCTCTCCATTCTGAAAACTGACCATTTATACCTACCCTCTGTTTCCTATCTTTTAACCTGTTATAAATCCATGAGAGCACCTTCCCTCTTATCCTGTGGCAGCTTACTTTACGTAAGAGCTTTTGGTGAGGGACCTTGTCAAAGGCTTTCTGAAAATCTAAGTATACTATATCCACTGGATCCCCTTTGTCCACATGCTTGTTGACCCGCCTCAAAGAATTCTAGTAGATTGGTGAGGCTTGATTTCCCTTTACTAAAATCATGTTGACTCTTCCTCAACAAATTATGTTCAACTATATGTCTGACAATATTGTTCTTTATTATAGTTGCAACCAGTTTGCCCAGTACTGAAGTCAGGCTTACAGGCCTGTAATTGCTGGGATCACCTCTGGAGCCCTTTTTAAAAATTGGTGTCACATTAGCTATCCTCCAGTCATCTGGTACAGAAACTGATGTAAATGATAGATTACAGACTACAGTTAGCAGTTCTGCAATTTCACATTTGAGTTCCTTCAGAACTCTTGGGTGAATATCATCTGGTCCTGGTGACTTATTACTGTTTAATTTATCAATTTGTTCCAAAACCTCCTCTAATGATACCTCAATGTGCGACCGACAGTTCCTCAGATCTGTGACCTAAAAAGAATGGCTCAGGTTTGGGAATCTCGCTCACATCCTCAGCTGTGAAGACTGATGCAAAGAATTCATTTAGTGTCTCTGCAATGGCCTTATCGTTCTTGAGTGCTCCTTTAGCACCTTGATTGTCCAGTGGCCCCACTGGTTGTTTAGCAGGCTTCCTGCTTCTGATGTACTTAAAAAAATGCTATTACTTTTTGAGTCTTTGGCTAACTGTTTCTTAAATTCTTTTTTGGCTTTCCTAATTGTATTTTTACACTTCATTTGCCAGAGTTTATGCTCCTTTCTATTTTCCTCACTAGGATTTAACTTCCACTTTTTAAAGGATGCCTTTTTGGCTCTTACTGCTTCTTTTACCTTGTTGTTTAGCCATGGTGGATCTTCTTTGGTTCTCTTACAATGTTTTTTTTTAAATTTGGGGTATAAATTTAAGTTGAGCCTATATTATGGTGCCTTTAAAAAGTTTCCATGCAGCTTGCAGAGATTTCACTTTTGGCACTGTACCTTTAATTTCTGTTTAACTAACCTCCTCATTTTTGTGTAGTTCCCCTTTCTGAAATTAAATGCTACAGTGTTGGGCCACTGTGGTGTTTTTCCTGCCACAGGGTTATTACATTTAATTATATTATGGTCACTTTTACCAAGCGGTCCACCTATATTCACCTTTTGGACCAGATCCTGTGCTCCACTTAGGATTAAATTAAGAATTGCCTCTCTTCCGGTGGGTTCCAGGACCAGCTGCTCCAAGAAGCTGTCATTTAAGGTGTCAAGAACCTTTATCTCTGCCTCCTGTCCTGAGGTGACATGTCAATATGGGGATAACTAAAATCCGCATTATTATTATTGTTTTTTATTTGAATAGCCTCTCTAATCTCCCTGGGCATTTCACAGTCACTATCATCATCCTGGTCAGGTGATTGGTAATATATCCCTACCTATATACTTATTATTAGAGTATGGAATTTCTGTCTTATTATCTATCCCTTTCTTAATGATTCCCAAAATTCTGTTTGCTTTTTTGACTACTGCTTCACATTGAGTGAATATTTTTCAGAGAACTTTCCACAGTGACTCCAAGATATCTCTCTTGAGTGAGACCCCCATCATTTTAGATGTTTAGTTGGGATTTGTTTTCCAATATGCATTACTTTGCATTTATTGACACTGACTTGCACCTGCCATTTTGTTGCCCAGTCACCGAGTTTTGTGAGATCCTTTTGAAGCTCTTTGCGTCTGCTTTGGACTTATCTATCTTGAGCAGTTTTGTATCATCTTTTTCCACCTCACTGTCTACCCCTTTCTCCAGATCATTTATGAATATGTTCTTCTCCATTTGTGTTTAACTGTAATGTGATCAATTTGGTTCCCTGTTCTGTGATCAGATGACCTCCATATCTCCCACCTTTTGAAATTATAGACCATAACTCACTTGTACATATATTTTTACCTGCTTTAACCTTTCTACACAGCAATGTAAGTCTAGGGCGAGTGGGACTTGAGTCAGCAGACCTGTGTCAGAGAACCCTGAATTGAGAATCCACACTGCATTTTAACCCTAAATAAAGAATTTTCTGACCAGCGCTCAAATCTAGGGCTCTGTAGTCCACTCTGCAGTGCACAGACCCAAGACAAAGTAATCCTATCCCAGAGTACCAATCACATCTCCCCCTCCCCGAATGTCGACACTCAAGCCCTTTTAATGTGTTGCACTGTGGGAAAAATCTATTGCCCTCCCTATTTCCTAACTGTGACAGTGCTGTTGATGGGAT
Source organism: Mauremys reevesii (assembly GCF_016161935.1). Classification (NCBI taxonomy): domain Eukaryota; kingdom Metazoa; phylum Chordata; order Testudines; family Geoemydidae; genus Mauremys; species Mauremys reevesii. The sequence goes on from NW_024100739.1 coordinate 130,322, forward strand.
TCAGGTGCCCATAAGGACACATGAGCACATCAGCTGCATAACTAGCTCCTTTGGCGGCTGTCTCAGTACAGTGACTGCAGTTTGTGAAGGCTTTATACTGAACAACCATCTAATGTGAGAGTTGGGCTCTGCACCTCTAGGCTGAGTCACACTGGCAGGAAAATGCCCATGTGCTCTAGTTGTAGGGATAATTAGGACGTCAGTCTCCAGGGCTGTCAAACTATTCTAATGAAACTTTGCCATTCTTCATTTTTAAAACAGGATATTCAATTAAGCTGTTTTTGTTTGTTATTTTTGTTGGTTTGGTTTTATGTTTGACAAAACAAGTTTTCAGAGGAAAACGCCCACCCACCCCAGGCTGGCTGCTGCCAGTGAAGTTTTATCCCCAGGGCTTGGGGTGCAGTGTACTTCAGCAAACCCCAGGGATCCCTTTTCTGTGCCCCCACAACACCCTGTGAGGCAGGGATAAGGGATCCCTGGGAGGCTGAGAGGAAGTTTTGGGGCTGATTCCCACTCCCCACCCTCACAGTGCACACTGCCTGGGCACCTCTACATATGAAGCCCAGGGAACCTTGGGATACATCTGGAGAACTTCTGGGAATGAGTCAAGCCAGGGCCACATGCACACAGGAAAGCAATAGAACTCAGACTCTAGGTCCCAGCTTAACACTGGCTTGGACCCTTCAGACTTTCAGGGTCCTGTGACCCTAAGTTCAAGCCCTAAATTAACACAATTGGTGTGCGGACACAAAGGGGGTTAGGCTTGAGCCCAGGCTCAAGTCTGGACTTACATTGCTGTGTAGACATACCCTTACTAATAAATCTCTAAATAGCTTACTATAGGATTGGCTGCCAGCTTCTTTGGTGTGAGATCTAGGATGCAAATCGAACTCGGTGAGTGACTAGTCTCTTGGGAGGTGCCCACACTCCTAAGTCCCCCCATACAGCTTGACAGTCCTGTTCTAAGGAAAGGGATGTGCTAGTGTAACTCACCATACCCGGTGTGGCTCTGTCCCTCTCTAGTGGCTGGACCACATGGAAGCGTTGTGCTAAAATCACTAGAGTTTGTAATACTGGCATTTCCCCAACCCTGTACCTGAAGACATGATGAAAGGCGAAAACTAGCAATTTTTCCTTTATTAAAAATGGCCACTATCTCCTCTTACTGGAAATGAGGATGAAAAAAAAATGTGTTCCTTAAGAGAAAAGAAACCTCCCTGGTTTTTAAGCAGCCAAGAGAAAAATGTGTTCTTTTAAAATCCTGAGTGCTTTTGGTTTAAATTGATCCCACGACTGCGACCATGTCAGGATTCCCCTCACACACTCTGAACTCTGGGGTACAGATGTAAGGACCCGCATGAAGGACCCCCTAAGCTTATTTCTAGCAGCTTAGGTTAAAACTTCCCCAAGGCACAAATTCCTTTCCTTGTTCGTGGTCGGTATGGCTGCCATCACCAAGTGATTTACACAAAAATTCAGCGAACGATCACTTGGAATCTCTATCCCCCCAAGCCCCTTCACCACCTTTCCTGGGGAGGCTTCAGAATAATAAACCAACCAATTTCTTTAGCAATGTGAGCACAGACCTGACCCTTTGTCTTCAGGACACTGAAATCAATCAGGTTCTTAAAAGAAGAACTTTATAAAGAAAAAATTAAAAGAATCACACCTGCAAAATCAGGATGGAAGGTAACTTTACAGGGTAATAAAAAGATTTAGAACACAGAGGATTCTCCTCTGGCTCAGCTTCACAGTTACAAAAACAAAATCCACAAGCTAAAACAAAAGATAACCTAATGCATTTCCTTGCCCTACTTATATTTTCAGATGATGTTGTACCTGCTTGGCTTCTCCCTCCATCTGGAGAGGGAGCAACAAAAGAGAAGAACAACAAATCCTCCCACCCATAGATTTGAAAGTTTATCTTCTTTCCTCATTGGTCCTTCTGGTCAGGTGTCAACTAGGTTATTTGAACTGCCTAACCCCTTACAGGTAAACCAATCTAGTAGAGCTGCCAAGGAAGGATTTTATGCTACTACAATCATAAAGGTTGCTACCCTTCCCTCTCTATTTATAACACTGGCTGCCATTTCCCTACAGTCCATCTGCTCGTGGAAGTGAGGCTGCCCTTGATAAAGTTGGCTGCCACCTCCCGCTGTTTACATTGAGATGGAAGCCATGCCCACAGGCAAAATGGCTGCCACTCTGGTTTGGGGGCTAGACAGGACATACGGACTGTGAGGAGCTCCAAGGACAGGGCTAAAAGTAGATGGAGTGAGGGGATCAGGAAATGAGGGGAGAAGGAGGCAGATTTAGGGGCGCAGGAAAATGGGCTGCAGGGCGATGTGGAGGACAGAAAGGAGCGGATTGCAGGAGGCATCTGGAGGAAGAGGAGGAGTATTTCAGGGGCTCTGACAGAGGCGTGGTGGTTGGGGAATCAGGGAAGTGCTGCTTCTTAGAAAAGGCTAAACCAATCCCATAGTATGTTTACTGTGACTTTGTTGCTTATACCCTTATTTGAATAAGTTTCAAGTTCTTTAATATGCATATCTGTAACTCACCAACCCTAAATAGTAATATATATTCTTTGTGCAAGTGTGAATCAGGAAATAAATATGGAGGGCAGAAAGTCAAGACAATGATAGGAAAGGGATAGAAGCTCCTCTACATTATGGGTGAGGAGAGATTAAATGCAAGCTCCATCTGAGCAACCAGGGAGAGACATGCATTTTTGTGTACACTGAATATTGATTTTCAATCTGTTATTTTACTCACGCTGGTGTAGTAGGAAGAGAGGTTGAGACATAAGCCCTTGTATCAGAGGCCTGAGGCCTGGGCTAAAGTAGTGGTCAAAGCTTTGCAAATATAAAGCAAAGTCAAGCTGTGAACTGGAGGCAGGCCCTGCTCACAGAATCTGGCAAGAACTGATATTGCAGAAATACATTCTTAAGAAGTGCTAGGCACCGAACACACCCACAAACACATTCCAGAAGGGTGGTACCAGAACACCTCAGTACTGACACATTCCCCACAGATAACATGAACACGTTGACCCATTGTAAAGATAGGATCAGGATGACAGAATGATGAATAGAGATGTCTGGATCGAACCAACATGTATAAGGTGATGGGTGGCACCTAGCCATGTCAGAGGGCAATACATAACTTGTTTGTATCGGTGTATAAAATGAAGTCTCAGAGGGAATGTCTTTTGCCCGTCAAGAAGAAAATGGAAAGTCCCGCCATTCACTGAGCTGCATCCATTATCACAGGCATACACGTGCTAGTGTAACTGTAGACATTGATCTGGGAAGCTAGGACAATGGTTCATTGGCAATAAACCTGACCAGGTGCCTTCGATACTGAAATGGGTCTTGTAGTCTCACTGGGTGGTTCGATCGAGGTCTGCTGTGCCAACTATCTGCACAGAGCTGAGACAGCACACAGAGAGAACAGACAAGCAGCCAAATATCTGACTACATTTGACAAAGGAGTAAAAGGGAGTTAAAAAGTCAAAAGACACTAAAACCAAAAAAAACCCCACACCACAATTAGGATTTTTTTGGCAATCTCTATGAGTTTCAGGGGTCTAACTCATGATTTTTGCTCTCTTGATGTTGGCAATACTGGGTTGTAGTTTTTATTGTATTAAAATAATAGTGTTTTTAACTTCAAAATATGCTGCATCTGGAATTTGCTAAAAACCACTGGACACTGTCCTCAACTGCACCAAGTTCACACTCAGCGCTGATGAGGAGACTGAAGAAACTGGTTATAAGCCACATCTGCACTCCCTGATCCTGGACCAGGTAGGGGACAAAATGGCTTCTGGTCTAACAGAGAGGAACCTCAGGGCTGCCCTAAGTTACCCCAGATGCTGGGCCGGCCTAGGAAAGGTGGAGCACCATGCACTCTGCCCCGGACATACACCTCCATGGTCCTCCACACCCTGTACATGGGGGCAGGGGCAGGGGTGAGCTGGAGCCGGTTCGCACCGGTTGGTGCGAACCCGTTGTTAAATTTAGAAGCGGTTTTAGAACCGCTTGTTAACTAGCTTCCCTGCGAGGGAAGCTTTGATGGGCTCTGCCTGGGAAGCCTGTAATTCCTCCTCCCGGCCGCCGGGGGGCGCTGTGCTGCGAGAGCCATGTGAGCTGCCTCCTGGCCCTGTTGCTGCTCCTGCTCTTTGAACCTCTGGCCCTGGGGCTCCTGCTGCTGCTTGGTGAGTCCCCAGCTGCGTCCTGCTGCTCCCAGCCCCCCCCCGTGTGAGTGTCTGCGCCCCTCCCCCGCCTTCCCTGCCACAGCCACCCGCAGCCACCCCCTGCCCCCCGCCAGCCCCTGCCCCCCGCCACCCCCCAGCCAGCCCCTGCCCCCAGCCCCTGCCCGCAGCCAGCCGCAGCCACCCCTGCCCCTGCCCCACCCCTGCCCACAGCCACCCCCTTCCCCAGCCAGCCCCTGCCAGCCCCTGCCCGCAGCTACCCGCAGCCCCAGCCAGCCCCTGCCCGCCCCTGCCCCAGCCGCCCCTGCCGCAGCCACCGCAGCCAGCCCCTTCCCCGCCAGCCCCTGCCCGCAGCCCCTGCCCCCTGCCCGCAGCTACCCGCAGCCCCAGCCAGCCCCTGCCCACAGCCACCCGCAGCCAGCCCCTGCCCCCAGCCACCCCTGCCCGCAGCTACCCCCAGCCAGCCCCTGCCCGCAGCCAGCCCCTGCCCCACCCTCTGCCCCCAGCCACCCTCTGCCCCCCCAGCCCCTGCCCCAGCCCGCCGCAGCCGCCCTCTGCCCACAGCCGCCCCCTGCCAGCCCCCTGCCCCACCCCTGCCCACAGCCGCCCTCTGCCCCACCCCTGCCCCAGCCACCGCAGCCACCCCTGCCCACAGCCGCCCCTTGCCCGCAGCCACCCCTGCCCCAGCCACCCCTGCCCCACCCCTTGCCCGCAGCCACCCACAGCCAGCCCCTGCCCACAGCTGCCCCCTGCCCGCAGCCAGCCCCTGCCAGGCCCTGCCCCCAGCCAGGCCCAGCCCCACCCCTGCCCCCAGCCAGCCGCAGCCAGCCCCTGCCCACAGCTGCCCTCTGCCCGCAGCCAGCCCTTGCCACAGCCAGCCTCTGCCCGCAGCCAGCCCCTGCCTGCAGCCCGCCCGTCTGCATCACCTGCCCGTCTGCATCACCTGCCCACAGCCAGCCCGTGTCACTCCCTGCCTCCAGCTAGCTCTGCCCCACGCCCCTATCTGCAGCCAGCCCCACATCCACTGGTGCCCTGCAGTTCCCAGGGCAGTAACCCTGCACACCTGCTTTAATGAGGGGGGGGGCAGGGAGCAGCTGGGACCCCCACATGTGCACACCCTAGAGTGACCAGACAGCAAGTGTGAAAAATCGGGAAGGGGTGAGGGGTAATAGGAGCCTATATAAGAAAAAGACCCAAAAATTGAGACTGTCCCTGATCACCACCCACACATGTGAAATGGAGCTCATTTCTAGTTCAGCCCCATCTTTTTAAAAAAGAACTTTAGGTAGGGTTAAAATACATCTGTATTTTCCTGGACATGTCAGGCTTTTCGGTTCTTAATCACCTCCTGGGAAAATATGGACGTATGGTAACCCTATTGGTACAAAAAATACATGCTGTTGCACATCCCTTAAATCAGAACTTTTTATAGGGAACCCGTTGTTAAATCAGAACTTTTTATAGGGAACCCGTCGTTAAGATTTTGGCAGCTCATCACTGGGCAGGGGGATGCAAGCAATGGGTGGTACAGAGTTTGCTATACCTGCTTTCTACCACCTGAGGATTATCCTGAGTCAGAGGGATCCTTGGCTACCCCTTTAGGGCAGTTGTCCAGCTGCTTTCCCTGCTCAACAGGAGTTTAGGCCTGAGCCCACTACATTCTTCAATTGTTTAACTAGTAAAATATAGGCAGTGAACACATCAGTGGGTCTCTGTTCTTTGCCTGGGGAGCAGAGTGGGGCTGGTCCGTGGCTGGGTTCCATGTACTGTAGGACATTGTGATCCGGGTACACTGAGTTTAACTCACAACATCAGTGTTTCCAGGAACTGGCTAAAGGGAGCCAGCTGTTACTTACCCTAGTGTGTGTAATTTGCAGTTTGGATGTTTCAGCCCCTCACACAGCCGCTGCATTCCTGAATCCTCCAGACTGTTTGCCCCTAGACCTAGGAATGTCAGGGTCTGGCTGGTGCTGAGAACAGAGGAGAGATTCTCACAACATGCAGCTGTGAGACCACAATAGTGAAGCCTGCAAGAGACAGATATATACAGAGTAAAATGACTTGCGTATGCCCCATTCTCTGCATTTCCCTTCACTGATACCCATGTGTATCTCCAAAGGGATTCTTAATTCAAGACAGTGGCCAGGAATAATGTTATCTATTTATTTTGATTGAAATAATAATAAAAGACCCCTACTGAAAGTTTAGACCCTTATGATATAATTAATTATATAAACCCCACTATGTTAAGAGAATATTACGGCGGCAAGATCAAGCACCCAAAAGTTAGGAACCGCCAAGCTTTAGGCTGCCTAGGCAACCTTAATTTAGCTCCTTTCTGTGTGTACATTTTGATACAGTCTGGGCAGGGAATTCTGGTCGCTGCTGGTGCTGGGGGTGGGGTGGGGAGAAGTGGTGTGGAGCTCTCCCTTTTCCCTAACCACTCCTGTGGTGCATCCATCTTCCGGCCTGCCTCCACCTGGAGATGCTGCTGAATCGTTGCCTTCCTTCTTTGCAAGTGCTTTGGGGTGCATATGCTCCCCATCAGCCTTCCCTCTCCTTTCTCCCCTCAATTTGCATTAGTGGATTGGTGGACCTCCTCCTCTTCCCTCTGCCTTCCCAGCAGTCCTTTCGACCCCAACCCCACATAATGCTTGCTTGCCGCCCCCATCTCATGCGGTCCCCCTTGTGATTCACTTTCCCCCATGGTGTGTTGCCTGTTTCCCCTGCCCTTCCTACTCACCTACACACACCCCACACACTTATATGCTCTCCTTCACTCCCAGTCAGCTGTAGAAGGAGGCTCCACACATACACACCCAAACCATTTATCTGATTAATTCCCCAGTTGACCTTTGCTCCCTCCTCACCGCACTGCAGTCTAGTGGGGAGAAGACGTTAGATTCCCCCGTCCCCTTTCTTCTATATCCCCCTCCAGTGGCTGTTCCTGTCGCCTGTCCTCAATGGCAGACCCTGACCCAGCCTCAGGTGAAGCTTCTGCTTTAGCGATTTGGTCCATGGGGGGAAGCTGGGAAGATTGAAGGAGGGGGACCCCTGGACATGGCTGATATCCCCCTCAGCTTTCTCCTCCATCTGCTCCCATGGCTACCACTGACACCTCTGCTGGTACCATCATCATCCCCTCTGGGACAGCAGCAGAAAGCAGAGGCAGGGACTCTGCTGCCAAACCCACCACCACCAAGGGAGCCCCTCAGTCAGGAAGAAAGGCCAGGGCAGAAAAAAGGGCTGTGGCCCTGCTACCAGCTGCAGCTCCCCCTCCCCCTGCCATCCCTTCTGGAGGGCAAAGGGGTGTCTGTGGGCTTGCTGATTCTGCAGGCTTCTCAGCTCCCACTGTGCTGTGGCACAAGCTGTAATTGTTCCTGGAAGACTCACAAGGCTCCAGGAGGAAGGTGCAGCTCACTCTCCAGCAGTGGGGAGATTTTGATCTTGCCCTCCAGAGTGTGACGGCCTTACTGGGGGAGGATAAAGGGAGCAAAGGGCAGTGCTCTGCAGCCTACCAGTGGGCCTGCAACTTCCAGGACTCCCTAGTCACCTTTGGGATCGAGCACAGGTTTCTGTGTGTTTCTGTGGGTACAGGCAGCACCACCAGCTGCGAAGATCCTCAACTCCCTCAATCACATTACATCAGGGGCAACAGGGTGAGTCTCCACAGGTGCCAGGTACTGTCCTATCTTCGCACAGGGTGTGTGTGTGCTCCTTCTGCAGGAGTCTCAATCCAAACCAGCCACCAAAGCCAGCTGGTAGACTCATCTCCCGTCGATCCAGCAGGTAATGTAGACAAGCCCCCTTGCTATGGGATACAGACCTTTCTGAAAGGACATCAAGTTCCCTCACCACTCCACACACACCTTTCTCTGCCAAATCCAATCTAAAATTAACCTTTGGGCAGTACACCACCTGCTCCTAATAACCAGCAAACTTGCCTGGTCGGTGATTTGCAGATCTCATACGTCTTTTTGTGGCTGCTGTCAATCAAGGGTTGGTGGGTGATGGTGGGGAGTGAGCTGTCACTACCACTTTCTCCAGAGACCCCCTTCTCTGCAGCACATTACAGCCAAAACATAAGGGGGACAGGTAGGAAGAGGCACTGAACCACACTCACATGCCACCCCTATTAGTTAACCTAGTACCTCCCTTGCCAAAGCAGGATTGCTCTCTGCAACTTGTGTTCCAGTGAGCTGTCTAGTGGAGATTTAAGATGCTCCAAGTGATGAAGCTTCCATCAGTTCCACGTGGAGACTGTTTCATGGGATAGTAGATCTCACAGCAGATCTGTCAGCACAACACAGAAGTGTGTCTTCCCTCTCCATCCCACCAACAGTGAGTTACTTATCCCCCACTGTCCTACACCATATGGGGGAGAGAAGGGGCAGCTTCCACAAGGGAGAGGAACCACCATCATTATAAGATTCTCTGCAGGGCTGTGGGATGGGGAGAGGAACTACCAGTCACTGATTGCCACTGAAGGGTCCTGGAATGGCTACATCTCCTGTCACCTATTGCAGTGAGGAACCAGTGAGCTGTAGGTCTCACTCCTTTGGAAGGGACAGGAAGCTACAGTTGCACTGGGCAGGGGAAGTGCAGTCCAGTGGTGACTCCTAGAGCAAGGGGGAGGAAAGGAAAGTGGATGTGGTGGTGGTTGCTCTGAGAGGGAAATTATTGACCCAGGAAGTCTCTGAGTGCAGCTGGTGACTTCTCTCCTCTGGAGGGTGCATAATGGGTAGCGGCACCTGCTCATCACCAAGAGAGAAGGAAGAGGCTAAACATCACTGATGGTGGGAATAAAGAAGAAAACAACTAGCCCTGAGATGAGTCGTATCCATCTACATGCTGCCAGGTGGAGCTTTGAAGTGTTGTTTGTGGTGGGGATAGTTGGCAGCAGAAGCACCTCAGCCCTCCAGGCAGCGAATCTGATGTTCTTAGGAGAGAATGGAGGGTGTGGACATTAGAGGTTAGTGGCATTAACTCCAGTGGTGAACAACTGCTGCAAATGGATGTTCATTTTGCTGCTCATTCTACTGGTGCTTTTGGGACAGATTTTCAGGAGAGCTCAGCTTCCAGGGTGTAGGTGTTTTGAAAATCTGGGCGGAAGTGTTATAGTGGGGGCTGCTGAGTGTTGAGCTTTTTTGAAAATCTTGCCTGAAGTCCCTAGAGTTTCCCAGCTTCTCACAGGCATGGGTGGGCCTTCTGCCTTGAGAGAAGAAGAAACACACAGAAATACACTGAAATAGAAGAAGGAAAAGCCAAAGATTTCCCAGGACAGTTTGGGGGTTTTTTTTAGAATGAGACCAGCACTGGCATCTGCTCTCACCAGCCCTGTTTATAACTGTAAACACACACCCCCATTCCTAGCAGGCTGCACTTCAAAGGGTATTTTGACATTTACATTTACCTTTTCAAACCTGGCAGGCTGGGCACATATCGTGAGTCCTTCCTGCAAGTGCTGGAGAGACACTAGATTTTCAGATTCTCCTTGTAACTGCAGAGAGCAGAACCAGCAATGCACCCTGTCGAACACTTTCTAACAAGGACACCCGTAAATGCATAAAGGAGGCCAAATGTTACTTACACCAGAGTCTCTAATTTGCAGTTTGGGTGTGTCAGCCCCTCACACAGCAGCCGCACTCCGGAATCTCCCAGAGAAACGTTATTATCCAGGTACAGCTTTGTCAGGTTCTGTCTGGTTTTGAGAAAAGCAGCAAGATCCCCACAGCCAGCGGCTGTGACACCGCATCCCGATGTAGAGGACTTCCGCAAGCTGCAGGAGAGAGAAAGGTAGAGAAGGGGGATCATGGTGTGAATCAGGCTCGTCACAGCTGTTCTGACAGGTGGCCCCATCCACCAGTCCCTCTGCTTGACTAATCAGCATCCAGAATGAGCCAGAAATCCTGCTACAGACTCCGTCTCAAGTCCCACCTCTTGTCCAGTGAGAAACCAGCAGTGGGTGGGACTTCCTGTCTAAACTCCACCCCTTGCCCTTTACCCTTCACCAATCAACAGGGAGAATGGCCTAGACATAACAAATTCCTGCAACTGACCAATGAGGAATAAGATTTGTGGTAAGACTCCTTCCTAAGCACCGCCCCCTCGCCCCTTCCATTGATCAGTCAGAATTCAGAAAGGGTAAAAATTTGCCCTTTAATTCCTGCCCACTCAGGTCCTGACCAATCAGGCTGGACTTGGTGCTAATGTGTCTCAGGATGGTGCGACCCAATCAGAGCAGCCCCACCCCTACGGGGAGGCTGTAGGGGGAGCCCCCTCCCCAGGCAGCTGGGCCAGGCTCAGAGCAGGAGGAGCTGGGAGATCCTGCCCCTCTGCGCCCCCAGCACTAGCTCTGCTGCTCCACTGCAGGGAGCAGCTGTCTCACATCTCTGTGTCTGCCCCCGGCCCACCAGCTCCTAACTCTGACCCTCAGACCTGGGGAGGGGAGACAGCAGCCAGGCAAAGCACTGGCAGCATCAGACCCACCTTCCTCTGAGACCAGGGATCAAAGTGGGGGAGACAAAGAGAAGAAGATCCCCATGGCAGGGAGTCCCCTAGGGTTTGGGGAGGGAAGAGCCCCTGAAAGGAGGGCAACTGTGTGATCCTGTTGGCAGGGCCAGTTCCAGAGTCTCTAGAGGGGTGATAAAAGCAGATTTTCTGCTGGCTTCTGAAACCCCCCTGCAGATCCTGGGCTCCTAATGGAGCTGCCAGCCAGCTGACCTGGTAACTATGGCAGCAGACCAGCTATGACCATGTGCACTTCAAGGAGCACCCACAAGTATGTCTGTCTTTGTCCTCCAAGGCCTCACAGTGAGCCCCCTGCACACCCAAACATGAGCCCTCCTCACCCCTAACAGCTGCTAAATCTTGCACATATGTTGAGACACCCCTTCCACCAGAACTGTCACTGGCACGGCCTCCTTCATCACCTCATTTGCCTTAAAATATTGTTACTCTGCCCAATGGGGAGGTGTGACGGGCCCCCCAGGGTGCAACCTGTGACTGTGGGACTGCTGTGTCCCCTTTACTCTCAATTTCAGGTTGTCTCTCACAATGCCTTACTAGTGGCAAGCAGCAAACCCCTCCAGGTGCTGTTACCATTCAGTACAACCGCATGTGGGAGCCCACACCCAGCTAGATTCCATGAATGCTCCCAGAGCCACTCATGAATCGCACAGAGAAAGGCACCAACCGAAAACACCCAGCTCCCAGACTCCTATCAAGTAATATACTAGGGATGTAAATATTGTTTAAAAAGTTAACCATTTAAACAATAACAATTATATAGTTTAAATGGTTAACGGTTAACAGGGAGAGGGGCTGGGGTGCAATTGGAGTCCAGTGCGGCTGGTGCTGGGGCCGGGGTCTGTTGGAGTCTTCTGAGTGATCTTGTTACTTGTGCCGTAGGTGGGGGGAGAAGAAAAGGTGAAGCATGGGGCCACTGTGTTCTGATTTATACCCTTAGACCATATGCTTGGAAAACATAAGTCCAGGCATGTCTGGTTGGCATTGCTGAGTCACCAGGCAAGGTTGAGCAATTCCCCTGGTGTGGCTTTGTGCAAGTGAGTCATTGAATTGTAACTCTCTTGCTGGACAATGACTGTTAATGGTTATAGTCTTTGGGGAGCTAGTATTTGGGTACCTCCTATACCCACAGCATATTTTAGTGACAACCATACAACACAATTCTCATAACTTCATATGCATTAATGATATAAAAATGTAGATGGAACAGTGGGTTTCAGCAGATCACAACCTTTCCCTAGATACCTTACATGGCCTGCTTTATATGTAATATCACAATTATATACACATGATGAATATGGGGTCACAGGGTGCTCCCAGGGTGTAGAGTGTCACAGAATGGAAACCCCAACATTTGTGCAAGGGAGAGAAGCCTCCATGCCTCTGGAAGCCCTCAGAGTCAGTAAGGGTTTGTAGAACCCCCAAGGTATTTTGGAGGTATGAAAAGAGGAGCCTGCAATGGGAGGAGAGATTCTAAGATTGGGTTGAGCAGGGGGAGAAAAAAACCCAAAGGTGTATGTGGGAATCTGAGGGGATAAACCCTAATTTGGGGAGGGGTAAAGAAAAGAGGGCATCCAAGTTGAAGCAGAAGAGAAGAGCCCCACAAGATTTAAAGGCTAAAAGAGAGATAGAGACAGAAGACACCTGAGAAGGTGAGGAGAAAGAGACCCCAAAGTGTGGGGAGGGCATGTGAGGGGAATGAACCTCACTTGGTATTAAAAGGAGACCCCCTCTGCCTTAAAAATATTGTTACTCTGCTCAATGGGGAGGTGTGAAGGGACCCTCAGGGTGCAACCTGAGAAGGGTAGTGAAGGGAGTAAGGAAAGACACCACCCCACACTCCCACACCCTGATACCTTTGATGGAAGAGATAAGGCTAAGGTGGGGTAAGGAAATACCCACCATGGTGCAGAGGAAGGCAGACCTCCAAAGAAGAGCACTGAAAGTGGGGAAAAACTGTAAAGGAAATAGGGGAATCCCCTAGAAAATAATATGGGGGACAGAAGAGAATTAATAAGGATACAGGGAGCAAGACAGAAAGAATTAATGAAGCATGGAGGGAGTCTCTAGGGAGCAGCAGAAGGAAAACAGTGAAGATGGTGTGGGGGAGAATGGCAGGAAAAAGAAAATGACTAAATTTGAGGGTAAACACACTCAAAAAACTGAAGGAAAAAAGAGAGTGACGAAAAGAGAAGAAAATATCTGAGCAAAGAGAGAAACAACAGAACAAATGACAAAATTATAAAAGGGGGACAGAGTGGCACTTAGATTTTTTTAAAAATATTTTATAATAAGTGTAATGCCAAAACATTGCACTAAGATACACACTCACTGTATGCTGCCAAATGTTCAAAAATCACGAGTCAGGTTGCAAAGAGTCTTAAACTGAGCATAGTTATGTGATTGTCTTAAAAATAATGAGATTTTTTTTAAAAAACCAATACACTGAATTCCTTTTATTTGGCTTCTGTTTTTTCAGACTTTAGGGTTCATGTTCTCAGGCTCTCTGCAACTACAAAAGTAGGAACTAAGCTTTCATTTTCTTTTTAAATGGAGAGTATTACTTAGGCCTGGTCTACACTAGGAGTTTATGTCGAATTTAGCAGCGTTAATTCGACTTAACCGTGCACCCGTCCACACCAGGAAGCTAATTAGTTTGACCTAGAGGGCTCTTTAGTTCGAATTCTGTACTCCTCCCCGACGAGGGGAGTAGCGCTACATTCGACATGGCTATGTCAAATTAGGCTATGTGTGGACAGAAATCGACCTTAGTAGCTCCGGGAGCTATCCCACAGTGCACCACTCTGTTGACGCTCTGGACAGCAGTCCGAGCTTGGATGTTCTGACCAGCCACACAGGAAATGCCCAGGGAAAATTTGACACGCTCTGGCGCCTTGTGGATGTTCTGCAGGACCGCAGGCAGGAGGACAGAGCCCCCCTGCAGTGTATCTGCAACCGCCCTCCCCCGCCACAAAGTCCCAAACCCCCCTCACCCAAAGTAACAAGAAGGAGGGGCGACAGAGGCCATGAAAACTGTCACTGCACCCCTGCAGAGTGCACAAATACAAGAAGGCTCTCATTCCCTAAATGTTGAGAAGTCCTTCCCTTCCTGGCTCACCGAAGCCCCAATCCCAGTTTCATCCCCTAACTGTGTAGTTGATTATTAAAAGTAGTTTGCTGTTAATTACTATTTCCGTCAAGTTTTTCTACAGAAGACTGTCTGTGAAGGGCGAGGGGGGGGTTGTTAATTGCATAGGACAGTCACCTTTACCAGGGTACAGACACGGGGGCAGGATCAACAGCAGGTCACACACACAGTGCAGTCAGTAGGCACCCTGGTCGGTCTGGGAGGTGTTTTCCATGTTCTGTCTGGGTGGGGGGTACGTGACTTTGTGGCATAGGAGGGTGGTTACAGAACTTATGCATGGGTCCTTGTCCCGGACCACAGAGCCACGCAGCAGGGGAATCTGTAACCATCCTCCCCTGCCACAAGGTCACATAGCCCCCGCACACAGAGTCCCGAAAAGGAGGGATGGCAGGCTCCGTTGAAACAACCAGTCCGGCACTGCAGTCCGCTCTAGGAGCAGGAGCCTATCATTCCTCGAGTGTAGAAGCGGTGTTAACATCACTGCACACCCTACCCACCACAGTCTGCGTCCCTGTTTCAACCCTTTAACGCGAATTCATTAATAAAGAAAACGTTGTTAATTAACAATGTTCCATTAACTTTATTTTTAAACGTGTGTTGGAAGGCGGGAAACGTGGTGAATGGGGTATGTAACCGCAGAAGAAAGTCAACAGTAACTGAAGCAGGGGCAGGTTCCGCTTCGCTGTAAAGAAACTGAACAGTCACAGGTTACCCTGCTCCCTGAGGAACCTAGCTTTCAAAGCCTCCTGGATGCACAGCGCTTCCCGCTGGGCTCTTCTAGTGCACGGCTGTCTGGCTGAGCATAATCACCAGCCAGGCGATTTGCCTCAACCTCCCATCCCGCCATAAAGGTCTCCCCCTTGCTCTCACAGAGATTGTGGAGCACACAGCAAGCTGCAATAACAATGGGGATATTGGTTTCGCTGAGATCCGGCGAGTCAGTAAGCTCCTCCATCTCCCTTGAGACGTCCAAAGCACGTTGAATGATGACTGTTACCCAAGACCACCCTCAACACATTTTTCCCCCCAGCATGCATTGTGGGGAAATCCCAGAATTCAAATGGGCAGTGGGGACTGCGGGAACTGTGGGATAGCTTCCCACAGTGCACCGCTTCCAATGTCGACGCTTGCCCCGTTAGTGTGAACTCACAAAGTCGAATTAGTGTCCTTAGTGTGGACACACAAATTCGACTTTGTAAGGTCGATTCCACAAATTCGAATTAAGTTAAATCGAACTAATCTGGTAGTGTAGACATACCCTTAGTTACATGACTCTGGGCACTAGGACTTTCAGAAAAACATCAAATATCAAGAGATTTGTGATAAAACCACAAGATGGCAACATTGTCATGTATTACAACATGATTCTCTGGTGTAACAGGGTCTCAGAGGCCTGGCTGAGATTGGCAGAGGGCATGAGAGTCTTTACTGAGATCAGAGGCAAGAATAACCTGATTTTTCTTCCTAACAAAATGATGTGTAAAATGAAGGGTTTTCAGTCCAGATTTAACTTTAAATCTGAATGCAAAGTTAATCCTGGAGCTGCTTGTGCCCTTCCCCATCAACTCAAGTTGATGCTGGGTTTTAGAATATAGCTGGGTACGCATCTATTGGCAAATAATTGTATCTATTTAGGGTCTTGTGGTTTTGATGCACTTCTATATTAACATGTAATTTGAGACACTAGAAAGTTTTCTTAGTGCAGAACTCCAGAAGAACACCATGAATGCTCTTATTATTCTAATTGCATAGAATTTTGCCTTTAAAATGTCTGAAGACTTTCAGATATACTAGGAATGGCACCTGACATTTCAAAAATGTTTAGGAGATGGCCACCCTTCACCCTCCTCCTCCAGACAACCCTACCTGGATTTTGTTTTGCCTCTTCACAGCTTTCAGATGTTTGTTTGGATCCGGCCTGGTCAAGACAGAGCTTTTTGAATTTTTCTGACACACTTCAACAAATCACGTGTATCGTGGTCAGAAAATTCATAAGTAGCACTGGCCCTAATTTTTAAATGCTGATTGTTAAGTTTGTTATTGTTTAAAAACCATAAACATAGAAAAGAGAGGTTGTGTCCAATCCAAAAAGCACATTTCTGAGACCAAAAAACACAAGAAAATGAGCAAAGCTCTCTTCAGGAGAAAGGAGGCTCTTGTAATTAAAGTCCTGCCTCTACCACAGACTCCCCCATGTGACTTTGGGCAAGTCACTCTATCTTTATGGGTCTCAATTTTCCATTTGAAAAAATAATTATATTTCCTTGCCCCATCCTTTGTCTTTCTGGTCTCTTATTGCAGGGTGATGCTATAGTTAAGGTTTAGACCAGGTTTCTGTTTAAAAATCAGCTCTTCTAAAATCCACAGGGTTAGTCAGATTACCTTGAAAGTTAGTGAGCCTCATGAGTGCCTGCGATTCTGTACGTGTTCCAAACTTTTAGATATTTGACCAGTTGTTCCCGAGATACAATCTCAGGGGAAAAAACTGTTTTTCTTAAAGGTGGCAGATTTCAGCAGCCTTTTTCTGCTCACCAGGTATGTCTGCACTGCAGTTAAATAGACTGTGCAGATCAGGGAGCCTCTGCTAAATTCCTGCTCCCTGCAAAAGGAGTTTGCATTACTCTTAGACTGTGGCTTCAGGGATATGGCGTTTCCAGCATCGCAGTGACCAGAATCCAGAGAGAGAGAGAGATCTTACCCAGCACAGGTTACCGAGAGCCATCCGAGATCCCAAGGGATTCTAATGAACCGGATGGAGTCAGGAGAAGAGCCTGCCCTATCAAGGCATGAATTAAAAGGTGACTTTTGTTTTAGTCAGCCACCACCACAGTGCTGCAACACTCCATCTCAGGATCTGCGACCTCAGCAGCACCATCCACCTTGGGAAGGTGCCAGGTGGGAGATGGGGTTAGAGGAGTTTGTGAGCATTAGGATGCTGGAAAATGGGTTAATAATGTTTCTTAATTATTAGATAATCTTAAACCCTTCCTGCCCCGATCCTATTTTCCTGTGACCAATACAGTTCACCTTTCTGTTATAGTGTTATTTTTGGTGTGTCATTCATTTGCTGAGGTTTATTTTATTTACTCTATTCTCCCCTGTATACTAGGCTTTATGCTTCTTTCCTGTTTGAAGTATTATCATGGCTTTATCAAAGGATAGTCACCCTGTGCACTGGGCATAGTGCAGAGTCTCTTTGAGTGGCAACACCAGGAGCCAAAAAAGAAAAAGAACCCAGAACCTGACCCATGCAAGGAGTGGAGAAAAATACCGCATAAATATTTGCGATAGCAAGTGCCTAGGAGAGAAAATGGAGGAGGGCTACATATTATTATAATAAAAACAAGTTTTAAAACCCAGTGACATGTTTAAAAAAAAACCTGAAGAAAGTTAAAAGAAAAATAATGTAGTTAAAAGTTGTTTTGTTAAATTTGTCAGGGATCAAAGTGGAGTCTTTGGTGACCATTTAAAGTAAAAGTCACTGTAGTTACAGTCTAAAGTAAAAGAAGAAAAGGCCTTTCATGCTGGTTTCTATGTTTTTTGAAAGTGAATACTGCACTCACAGGGATTGAGTCCTCATTTAAGAGTCAGATCCAAAGTGTTTTGAAAGTAAAGAACTCAGTGATCAAAGTCATTCAATAGCATAGCTGAGCAAAAGTCAGATTTCCCATCTAACAAGGAAATTACAAATATTTCAACATTTGTTTTCATCCCAAAGCGTGACAAAAAGGTGAGGCATCTGTACCCTAAAGTTCAGAGTGAGGAAGGAACCTTGACAGGGAGTCTGAGGGAGTCTGCGTGGGTTGGCGTTGTGAGCAGAGACTAATGGATGCAGTAGGGGACCAACCACCAGAGAGAGTGGCCATAGCACCTACATCGCTAGCCTCAACATATGAGTGTCTCTAGGGCAGCGGTTATTATGTTCACTTTACGTGCAGGGCTGATACAAGCAAATCCAGCCCCCTGTAAAGCTGTGTATTTAGGGACCCGTATATGGGCCATCCCTTGGCAGTAGTACTAAGCTGACATACCAGCTGAGATCTGCCCCCAGGCAGAAACCCCTCTCTCTGCTTCCATCCTAAGAGGAGCAGGACCAATGGATTCTGGTTCCCATAGTTCTTATTTCTCTGCTGAAATGAACAGCAAACTTCTTGTTTCCACTTCTCAGTTGGGACAAGGGCTGCTGGCAGCTGCAGACAAAAACAAAAGTACAAGAAATTCTTAAAATGAGGTAACAAAGCCCCAAATGGTGGCAGGTGGTGGGGTGCGAGCCAGCATGGAAACTTAGAATTGCTGCTTATTTGATCTCAGAGAGAATTGCCCCAGAAAGACGGCAGAGATTAAGAATCTCACAGGGACGTATCAGAAATGTGTCCTCACTTCCTCTGTTTAACAAGCAGCTATTTCCTTCTGAGTAACTGTATGAGTGACTTGTAAAACTTTCCAAGCTCACTTTTGAAGCTTATGATTATTGTGGTCCATGGAGATCCAATTTTGCTGACTTCATTTTTGTCCAAAGTTCTGTTCTCGTGATTTTTTTAATATTAAAGATAGGGATTCTTCCCCTCACCCATGAATAGGATGTGTTAGGGTTCCCTCCCCACACTGAACTCGGGAACAGATGTGGGGACCCGCAAGAAAGACCCCCTAAATTTATATTCTACAGTTTAGGTTAAAAACTTCCCCAAGGCACAAATTCCTTTCCTTGTCCTTGGACGGTATTACTGCCACCACCAAGTGATTTATACAAACATTTAGGGAGGGGCCACTTGGAGCCCTATCCCCCCAAAATATCCTGCCAAGACCCTTCACCCCCTTTCCTGGGGAAGCTTGAGAATAATATACCAACCAATAGGTTAACAAAGTGTGCACAGACCAAATCCCTGTTTTTTAGGACACTGAAAATCAATCAGGTTTGTAAAAGAAGAATTTTATTTAAAAAAAAAGTAAAAGAATCACACCTGCAAAATCAGGATGGAAGATAACTTTACAGGGTAAATAAAAAGATTTAAAACATAGAGAATTTCCCTCTAACTTTGTTACGAAACAGGAATAAAATTACCTCTTAGCATAGGGAAAATTTACAAGCTAAAACAAAAGATAATCGAATGGATATTCTTGCAATTACTTACCTTTTTTTTAATTTTAGATGTATTATTTTAGGGGTTTTTAGGAGCTGGGTTATCTGCTTGGTCTCTTTCTTTGTCCCAAGAGAGAACAACACAAAGAGAGCACAAACAAAACCTTCCCTCCCCGCCCCTAGATTTGAAAGTATTTTTCCCCATTGTTTTTTTTGGTTAGGTGCCAGCTAGGTTAATGGAACTGATTAACCCCTTACAGGTAAGTGATTCTGTACCTCTGGCCAGGAGGGATTTTATGTTACTGCATACATAAAGGTGGTTACCTTTACCTTTATATTTATGACAGGATATAAGCCCCAACTCCAGCTGATATCACTGCTATTTATGTATCAAGATGATACAAAGTCCAATCCCCATTCTGTCTGTTGCATGCTATTTAGGTGTGGCTTGTCCTGGTTAAAGCTGCTGCACTGCTTTGATAAAGCTGCTACAATATTTTCTCCCAACATGGAGTGTGTGGGAAGGGAGAAGTGGTGAACATGATTATGGAGTTCATGACCTCACTATTCAGAGAAACAAGTTGCTGAAGCCAAAGGAATAAAAGGAATAAAAACCAAAACAATATAGATACATGGACTAAGAAGGCTTTAAATCGTACTTGCTGTGGTATGAGGGTTCGTAGAGAAATTCAGAAAGTGCTGAAGTTCAGTTTTAGCTAGTGATGTTTTAGTTTCTTTGTATTGAACAATAAACTTCGAGCAAACAGTTTCCTGTTTCCTATTCCTCTTCCTAGGGTTGTTTTGGATGTCTCTGTTTGAACACAAAGAAGATGGAGAGAAACAGATCAAACAAGAGCCATCAGATGATGTTGGTGAGAGCGTTCTGACCAACAGTAAGTCGATCACTTTCTGCATTTTCTCTTGGGATGAGCCAACTTTAATCTGAACTAGTTGTAGTTTGTACATGTGGGTGGTGAGACCTGTGAGAATAGGGCCTGTGGGTAAGTTTACACAGCAAATGAGAGGTGTAATTCCCAGTGCAGGAAGACATGTGCATGGGCTGTGTTTGTGCTCCCGCCTCAAAGAAGCAGCATGGGTGGTGGCTTGAGCTTGCCACCCGGGTATGTATCCAGGGGGTCAGGCAGGATTTGACATGGGCATCTAACCTGTGTTGCCCCCACCACACTGCTATTTTTAGGCCCTAGCTCAAGTAGAGCTGAAGCTCACATCTATCTGTCTGTCCAAACTGGGACCGACACCCCACAGTTGCTGTGTAGATGCACTGTATGTCAGAAATTACCACTGCTCCACCTCACCTTGCTCTGATATCCAAAATACCCAGGAGGCTCCTCACAAGCTAATGCTGGATCTCAGGACGCAGGGCCTGATATTCCAGGACTGTATTTTCTGGGTTTATATTTTTGAAATGTTAATTAAATTAGGGTGTCCCACCTCTATTTTCAAACCCAGTTGGATGATAAATACTATTACCATAGCTCCTATCTTCCTATTACTCATCTGGCTTTACAAACATTGTCTAAGCTGCACAACAACCCTGTGAGTTAGATCAGTAGGATTATCTCCA
This sequence comes from Mauremys reevesii, assembly GCF_016161935.1. Lineage (NCBI taxonomy): Eukaryota > Metazoa > Chordata > Testudines > Geoemydidae > Mauremys > Mauremys reevesii. Next base: position 150,879 of record NW_024100739.1, read on the forward strand.
TTTTACAGATGTGGAAACAGGCACAAAAAATCATTTGTGAGAGAGAAACACTGAGGAGTTATGAGCCCCAGTGATCTTCTCCCACCACTAGATTACTTCTTTCCTCTACATGGGAATAATTATTGTTATACCCATTTAATGATTAACATGAAGACTTTACATTGCATTTTAGCTTCTCTCTTGATGCCCAGTGATGGGAAACCAAAGCAGCAAAGTCAGTGACCTGCTCTTACGAGCTCTCGACAACCTTTCTCAGGAAGACTTGAAAAGATTTAAAGACAAACTATCACATTCTGACTTTGAGGGGAAAGGTAACATCCCCCGAGGTCGGCTGGAGAATGCCAACAGGATAGATATGAAGAACCTCCTGATGGAATTCTATAGTGGAGACGTTGCAGTAGATGTAACCATAGAGGTTTTCACTCAGATCAACCTCTGAGATTCTGCTGCAAAACTCAGAGAGGAAAGAGAGAAAGGTAAGAGACATAAAGTTACTGTAAAACCTGGGAGTCTCCCCCAGGGCAGCAGTGGCAGGAGCAGAAGGAGAAACAGGCTGATGGCAGGAATGACAAATTTCAAATCCTAGCAGGAAGCCAGGGGGACTCAGAGCAGAGATGCCCACAGTGGCCCGGATTCTGTCACCTACTCCACTCCCTTTTCACCACTCAGCTGGCACAAAGGGAGCAGAGACAGCCTGTAACACTCCCTCTGAGGAAATCCCCAATGTGGGGGAGTCCCCAGTGGGTGTAGAGCCAACAGAGCGGTGCAGAGGGAGTGCCATGGGCAGAGAGAGGTGCAGAGAAGGAGTTACTGGGATGCATCCCTAGCTGGGGGATCATTCCTTGGTGACCATTAGCAGCTAGTGCAAGTAAGACCAGTCCCCAGGCTGCTCTAACCTGTGACAGAGCTGGGACAGAGAACTGAGGATCTGTAACTGGTAACTGGTCACAGCAGAGTATGTTATCCCCAAACAGCTGGTGGACAACATGAGACATTCCTGGGGTTCCAGGCAGGATCTTTATTATCTCCAAGGCTATCTTTTAATGCAAGAAACAAATTCAGTGCAGTACAAACAGCCAAGGAACCAGCAAAGCTGCAGAGCTGCAGTTCCAGAGGCTCCAGGCTGCTTTGCAGTGTCCCACAAGAGTGTAAGAGCCAGTGCCAGTGGGGAGCCAGTCTGTAGTGGAGCAGTGTTAGATTCCATGTGCTCAGTGATGGAGCTAAACTCAACCCTGTTACAGTCATTCCTGTTCCACTTCCCTGCATCCTACGGTGCCAGTGGAGCCCAGTTCTGGGCTGGTTGTGCCTGGGGTCCCTGGGATGGAAGCTCTGGGGCTGGCAGTGGGGCTCTCCCTAGAGGCCTTTGGAATTCACTGCCCTGGGCAGTCCCCCAGGGGGAGAGTTTAGAAGCCTCCAGAGCGCAATGCAGGGGGCAGTTACTTGGTTTAGACTGTGAGCTCTGTCAGGCCGGGACAGTCATGTTATGTGTGTGCACAGGGCCTAGTACAATGGGCCCCCGATTGGGGCTCTAGATCCTACCAAAACTCAGTAATAAAATAATAATTATTGAGGGGTGGGGAAAAGGTTCTTTGTTCCCCTAAATTAGTCACAGATGCTTGGCAAAAGGAGTGGCAATATTAAGCAAACTAGTCTGGTTACCTGTGCGGCTTTTAATCCAGTCAGCATCCTACATTCTATCAATAACTGAACCTAGTGAAAAGCTAGGGGGTGTTGGGGGGGAGGCCCCAAGTGGTAGTTATCCCAAATGAACAAATTCCCTCGGGCTGCCCTCAGTGTCTGTTTTAGATCCCTACATTTTAAAGGCTCTCCTGGGCCACCTAGCCCATCCCTGACCGAGGGCAGAATTCTCCTTTGCATAGAACCTTTAGTTGTTTCACCTAATCTGTGTTGGAACATGAGTGTTTGTGAGGGATTCCCTCTCCCCACAAACGCTCCTGACTTGACTGTTTGTCCCAGTGCTACTTGTTCTGTGTTTCTCTGACCACGTGGCCGGCTCATCATGTAAAGTGCAGACTAGTCATCAGTGGAACCAGGCAGGGGGAGGTCCGAGAAACAGTATTCCCCAAACTGAACTTCATACACTGATGGCTGGTAGCAGTGCTCTCCTTGGTGATTACTTCATTAACAGAGGATGCAATTGGATTATCAGTCACTTGTTGCCTCCATACAGAACAAAAATGCACTTGCATTGAACTACACTCTACATTCTTTCACTGTTATTTAAATGTAATTTCCCTTTCAGAGTTTCACCAGAGTCAAAACCCATCAGAGTTGTCGGCAAAAGGTATGTGATGGCTACCCAGGAAGTGCCTTTCCAGGTGACACCATTAGCACAGGGTTCCCTGGCAATTCTCCAGAAAAGGGAACACCGTGAAACTGCAGTAACGCTACCAAAGGCAGCACTGTAAAGATGTTGATGGTGACTGTGGCAATGGCCCTGCAGGTGAGGATCATTCCCTAGGTTTTAATGTGCAGCAGCCAACGTCAATCCCCAGGAAATGCCTTTGTGGCGGTGGTGCCGCTGAGGTCCAATCCTGTTTCCTTTCACAAAGGGGAGAGACGAATAGCAAAGAGAAAATGCTGCTGGTCTCTGATGCTGACGTTCCCGTGCAGCTTCCCTGCTGTTGAGTTACCGGTGCAGCAGGTGTGTTGATCAGCCACCCTGAGACCCAGCAAACTTTTACCAATGTCAGACTAAGGCATGACTTTTATCTGACTCTGTGGTCAGGCCAACAGCAGTGCTGGGACAGATGGAGTCGTCTTGGCCAGCTGAGCCAGACTTTCCTTAGATAGAAAAAGAAAAAAGAAACATGGCGGGGAAGGCAAATGACATGGTGTGTGTGGGGGGAGGGCATGCGGGTGACATCAGAAGCCTCAGGCTCACATCCTGGGTAGTGTCCAGGATTTCGCCATTTGGTTCCCTCAGGCTGGTCAGAAAGTCTTTCAGGATCAAGATGATGAAGGCCCAACATTGTCATAGAATAACAGAAAAGTAGAACTGGAAGGGACCTTGAGTGGTTATCTTGTCCACTCCCCTGCACTGAGCCAAGACCAAGTAAACCTACCCCGTCCCTGACCGGTGTTTGTCTTCATAAAACCCTCCAATGATAGAGACTCCACCACCTTCCTGGGAAGCCTATTCCAGAGCTCACCTATAAGAATAGTTAGAAAGTTTTCCCTAATATCTAACCTAAATCTCCCTTGCTGTAGATTACGCCCATTACTTCTTGTCCTACCTTCAGTGGACATGGAGAACAATTGATCACCATCCTCTTTATAACAGTCCTTAACATATTTTAACACTGTTATCAGGCCCTCTTCATCATCTTTTCTCAGGACTAAGCATATCCAGGTTTTTAAACCTTTCCTCATAGGTCAGATTTTCTAAACTTTTTATCCTTTTTGTTGGTCCTCTGGGCACTCGCCAGTGTTTCCACATCTGTCTTAAAGCATGGCACCCAGAATTGGACACAGGACTCCTGCTGAGGCCTCACCAGTGCTGAGTAGAGCAGGACAATTGCCTCCTGTGTCTTACATATGACAATCCTGTTAATACACCCCAGAATATTAGCCTTTTTCACAACAGCATCACATGGTTGACTCATGTTCAATTTGTGATACACTATAACCCCTAGATCTTTTCAGCAATATGACTGCCTAGCTAGTTATTCCGCATTTTGTATTTGTGCATTTGATTTTTCCTTCATAAGTGTAGTACTTTGCACTTCTCTTTATTGAAGTTCATGTTGTTGATTTCTTACAAGTTTTCCAATTTATAAAGGTCCTTTTGAATTCTAAACCTGTCCTACAAAGTGCTTGTAACCCCTCCCAGCTTGGTGTCATCCACAAATTGTATAAGTATATTCTCCACTCATCAAAGTTATTAATGAAAATACTGAATAGTACTAGACCGAGATCCATCATTGAGACCCCATTAGAATGCCCTGCCATTTTGACAGCAATCTATTGATAACTGCTCTTTGAATACTTTTTTTTTCAATCTACTGTGCACTCACCTTATAGTAATTCAATTGACCACATTTCCCTAGTTTGCTTATAAGAATGTCTTGTGGGACTGTGTCTCAAGCCTTATTAAAATCAAGACAAGTGATATTTATGGCTCCCTCAATCCTGTAGGCTTATAATCCTGTCAAAGAAGGAAATTAGATTCGTTTGGCATGATTTGTTCTTGAAAAATCCACATTGGCTATTACTTTTTACCCTATTATGCTCTAAGTGCTGACATATTGAGTGTTTAATAATTTGTTCCAGTATCTTTCCATCTTAGGCTGCTTGGTCTTTAATTCCCTAGGTTGTCTTTGTTCCATCATAAAAAAGATATTTGCCCTTCTCCAGCCCACTGGGACCTCATCCATCCTCTATGAGTTCTCAGAGAGAGTGATTCAGAGATGGCCTCATCTAGTTCCTTAAGTATCGTAAGTTGAATTTTCAGGCCCTGCTGACATGAGAGCATCTAACTTATCTAAGTAGTCTTTACCCTGCTCTCTCCCTATTCTGACTTTTGGGTTTTCCCTTTTGTTATTAATAAGAATTGTCTTAGCATCTGGTCACAATTAACATATTTAGTGAACACTGAAGCAAAATAGGCATTAAACACCTCAGCCTTCTAGGTATCATCCATTATTAGATCTCCTTCCCTGCTAAGCAGTGGACCTGTGCTTTTCTTTGTCCTTCTCTTGCTCCTGTTGTATTTATAGAGCCTTTTATTGTTTTCTATGTCCTTCACTAGGTGTAACTCATTTTGTCCCTTAGCCTTTCTGATTTTGTCCCTACATCTCTGTGCAATCCTTTTGTTCTCATCCTAAGCAATTTGTCTGTCTTTCCACTCTTTGTGTCATGGTAGATCCCAGGAGGTGATGCGAATCCCAGCCATGATGGGAAAGTTCGCTCCTTCCATTTCATGTGTTCTTCTGTTCCATTTAGCGACCCGCAGACAAACTGTGTACAAAATGGGGCAGCAGCCTCATGCCATTACAATGAACCAATCAAAATACTTGGTGATTTCAATTATAAACATTTTTCCTATTTCTAGAATCTCTAGGCTCATTGTCATGCCAACCTATGACTTTATCAGGAGCCTTGCAGACCCCTCAGTACTGCTTTTCTAGAGTAAATGATCCAGTTTGTATCCGTTGTTTTACAAACAATTTTCTATAATGAGCAGAGTGGGACTTTTGTTACCTTGGGCAACTTCCAATACAGATGTGTGCAAAATGTCCCTCTGGGTCAGTACTGAGTGAATGTACTAGCCTCATGCTGGAGGACACTCTGCTGTAGGGGCAGGGGCGGCTCCAGACCCCAGCACGCCAAGCGCATGCTTGGGGCGGCATGCTGCGGGGGGCGCTCTGCTGGTCACTGGGAAGGCGGCAGGCAGCTCCGGTGGACCTCCCGCAGGCGTGCCTGTGGAGGGTCCGCTGGTCCCGCGCGGCAGCCAGCACACCTTCCACAGGAGGTCCACCAGAGCCGCGGGACCAGCAACCGGCAGAGCGCCTCCCGCGGCATGCCGCCCTGCTTGGGGCGGCGAAATGTCAAGAGCCACCCCTGTGTAGGGGCACCATCTCTTAAGTGAGGAAGGTAACTGGAAGTACTCAATTGTGGTAATTAAAGATCCCGTGGCGCTCTCTCTTGTAAACCCATGTGTCCTGACAAATTCTAGTTTATGAAGTTACATTCTTTCCACCTACATTCCCAGTATTGTTTCAACTGCATATAATATTCTCCTCCACTTGTTACCTACCTTGTTGTGTAGACAGTAGCCAGGTTTCACCAGCGGATGAGGTGATGCCTACAATCTTTACTTAAATGAATAATTTCATTGAGGCGACCATGTTTGAATAAGGACTGCAGGATCTCACCCATATTTAAATGATTTCAGGATCCTTTTTGAAGAAGGTTTCATTATAAATGTGAAGAACCATTATTGTTGTTCCAGTAGAACTATTTTAAGAGATTAGTCTGAGATTAGTCTGTCTGTTTTGTGAACTTTCAGTTCAATATTTCTAATGTTTCATGTTGCTGATACAGGTTACAATAAGAAGTATAAAGAAGATATTAAAAAGAAATACAAGCTAATAAAAGACATGAACAGTCGTTTTGGTGACAATATAATTCTAAACAGAAGATACACAAACTTCACTATTGTAGACAGACCTCATCAGGCAAAGGAGAGAGAACATGAAATAATGGCCATGGGATGGAGACATGCAGAAATCATGACTGAACGAGCTAGTTCTGCAGTTACACTGGCCACTCTCTATAAACCTGATAAAGATGGACAAACACCACAAGTCGTTGTGCTGCTGGGAGTTCCTGGGATTGGGAAAACAATGACTGCAAGAAAGATCATGTACGATTGGGCAGCTGGGGAACTCTATAAGAAAAAGTTTGATTATGTTTTCTACATAAACTGCAGGGAAATGAACCTTCTTAATGAGCAGGGAAGTGTGGCTGACATGATTTTTAAAAGTTGGCTTAATACAAATGCACCAGTTAACCACATTCTGGTGAATCCAGAAAAACTCCTGTTCATAATAGATGGGTTTGATGAACTGAGATTTTCCTTTGATCAGCCTAAAGATAATCTGTGCACTGATCCCTGGGAGAAAAAGCCAATGGAAATCCTCCTGAGCAGTTTATTTAGGAGAACAGTTCTTCCTGAGTCCTACCTGATGATCACTACAAGACCAGCTGCTCTGGAGAAACTCGGGCAATGTTTGGAGTGTTCACGTTATGCAGAGATCCTGGGGTTTTCCAAAGCTGAGAGGGAGGAATATTTCCACAAGTTCTTTGGAAATGAAAACCAAGCAAGACAAGCTTTACGATTTGTGAAAGCCAATTAAATTCTTTTCACCATGTGCTTTGTCCCCTTCGTATGTTGGATCATCTGCACAGTTCTGAAACAACAGCTTGAAAAAGGTGAGAATCTCACACAAACTTCAAAAACAGTCACTGGAGTGTATATGCTCTACCTTTCCTGTTTAGTCAAGCCTCTCAGCAACAATACAAAGCAACACTTACATGGAAATCTGAAGGGACTTTGCTCTTTGGCTGCTGATGGAATCTGGAAACAAAAGATACTGTTTGAGGAAGAAGAAATCAAGAAGTTTGGCTTAGATCAAGAGAATTCGCTCCCCCTCTTTTTGAATGAGAATATTTTTCAAAAAGAAACTGACTGCGAATGTCTCTACAGCTTCATTCACTTAAGTTTTCAAGAGTTTTTTGCAGCTTTGTTATATGTCCTGGAGGAAGGTGAAACAACAGATTCAGGGATTCCCAAGAAAGATGTGAAAACGTTGTTAGAAAACTATGGAAACTCTAAAAATTATTTAATGTTAACAGTGCGATTCCTGTTTGGGTTCTTAAATGAAGAAAGAATGAAGGACCTGCAGGAAAAAATTGGGTGTAAACTTTCACCTAAAATTAAGGCAGATTTACTGAAGTGGGTTCAAGCAAACCAACAAACAGATTTAACCTTGCCCTGTGTTCATGAGGGGATTTATCAAAGTTATCAGCTTGAGTTGTTTCACTGTGTGTATGAGATGCATGAAGAAGATTTTGCAGTTAATGCATTGGATCACTTCACTGAACTGAAATTAAATCAGAATAAATTTACCCAGATGGATTAACGGGCTCTTTCATTCTGTGTAAAGCATTGTCATAGTCTGGAGTCAGTTTGTATGTGTGACTGTACTTTTAGCTTAGAAGACCACGAGGAAGAACTCCCAAGACGACAAAAGTGGCTACATCAGTAAGTATTATCTGAGCTGAAAAATCTGTAGTTTCTTTAACAGATCAAATGTTGTTTTTCCTATGTCTTGATAACTACTAATTGGCTGAATGACCCACCTGAGAACAATTCTACTGTTACTGTAAGCTACTGATACAGTTATCCAGGGCCGGTGCAACCATTTAGGCGACCTAGGCAGTTGCCTAGGGTGCTAGGATTTGGGGGGCGCCAATTTCTTCGGCAGCGACCGCAGCAGCCGGATCTTTGGACACCCCGGTTGCCGCCAACATTTAGGCGGAGGGAGCTGGGGCAGGGGGGTGTGGGGAGGGCTGCCTGCAGCAAGTAAGGGGGGGGCAGCACGCAGGGGGAACTCCCCGCCCCAGCTTACCCCTGCCCTGCCTCCTCCCTGAGCATGCCATGACCGCTTCATTTCTCCCGCCTCCCAGGTTTGTCGGTATTAACAACTGCTTGGCAGGTCTCCAAAAGCGATCCTAAACCAACCTACCACATCTTGCACGTCTTGCAAAAAAGGCGGTTACTCACCGTAGTAACTGGTGTTCTTCGAGATGTGTTGCTCCTATCCATTCCATGTAGGTGTGCGCGCCGCGCGTGCACGGTATCTCGGAACTTTTTACCCTAGCAACTCCGGCGGGCCGGCTGGGCGCCCCCTGGAGTGGCGCCGCTATGGCGCGTGTTATATACCCCAGCCGGCCCGTCCGCTCCTCAGTTCCTTCTTGCCGGCTACTCCGACAGTGGGGAAGGAGGGCGGGTCTGGAATGGATAGGAGCAACACATCTCGAAGAACACCAGTTACTACGGTGAGTAACCGCCTTTTCTTCTTCGAGTGATTGCTCCTATGCATTCCATGTAGGTGATTCCCAAGCCTTACCTAGGCGGTGGGGTCGGAGCGAGACGTGACAGAGTGCAAGACTGCTGAGCCGAAGGCTGCATCGTCTCTTGATTGTTGCACCAACGCATAGTGTGCCGCGAAGGTGTGGACGGAGGACCAGGTGGCCGCTCTGCAGATGTCCTGGATTGGAACATGGGCCAGGAAGGCAGCCGAAGAGGCTTGTGCCCTAGTAGAGTGGGCCGTCAGGCGAGTAGGTGGTACCCGAGCGAGATCATAACACGCTCGAATACAAGCCGTCACCCACGAGGAAATCCTCTGTGAGGAGACCGGTTTGCCCCTCATACGCTCCGCAATCGCGACGAAGAGCTGGGTCGAACGCCTGAAAGGCTTTGTGCGCTCAATATAAAAGGCGAGGGCCCTGCGGACGTCCAGGGTGTGAAGCCGCTGCTCCCGAGGCGAGGCGTGCGGCCTCGGGTAGAACACCGGGAGGAAGATGTCCTGGTTAATATGGAAGGCTGACACGACCTTCGGGAGGAAGGCAGGATGCGGCCGGAGCTGAACTTTGTCTGCGTGGAAGACAGTATACGGGGGCCCAACAGTCAAGGCACTGAGTTCGGATACCCGTCTCGCAGATGTTATAGTGACGAGGAAGGCCGTCTTCCACGAGAGGTGAAGCAGGGAGCAAGTCGCCAGAGGCTCAAACGGCGGACCCATAAGCTTGGCCAGCACCAGGTTCAAGTCCCAGACCGGCGTAGGACGTCGTAAGGGTGGGTACAAACGGTCCAGGCCTTTGAGGAAGCGAGAGACCATGTGGGTGGAAAAGATGGAGCGTCCCTCAACCGGTGGACGAAACGCAGATATAGCTGCCAGGTGTACCCTCAAGGAGGAGACCGCGAGGCCTTGCTCCTTAAGGGACCAAAGGTAGTCCAGGATAACCGGAATAGGGACGAGAAAGGGGTTCAGGCCTTTCTGGTCGCACCAGATAGCGAAACGCTTCCATTTTGCGAGATAGGTGGATTGCGTTGAAGGCTTCCTGCTTTCAGTTAGGACTCGCTGAACCGCCTGCGAACAGTCACGCTCCGCGTGAGTCAACCAATCAGGTACCAGGCTGTAAGATGCAGGGAGCGGAGGTCCGGGTGGCAAAGCCGGCCGAAGTCTTGTGTGATAAGGTCCGGCCACAATGGGAGAGGAATGGGTTCCCGGGCGGAAAGCTCGAGCAGCAGGGTGTACCAATGCTGTCTCGGCCAGGCCGGAGCGATCAGTATGAGACGAGCCTTGTCCCTCCGAAGCTTTAGGAGCACCCGATGAACGAGCGGGAACGGAGGGAAGGCGTATAGGAGGTGATCCTTCCATGAGCAAAGGAATGCGTCCGACAGGGAGCCGCGGGAGCGTCCCTGGAAGGAGCAGAACCGGTTGCACTTCCTGTTGGTCTCTGAGGGAAAGAGGTCTAGTTGGGGAAATCCCCACCTTCGGAAGATCGTATACACCACGTCTGGGCGGAGGGACCACTCGTGGGCGAGGAAGGATCTGCTGAGGCGGTCGGCTAGCGTGTTCTGAATGCCCGGAAGAAACGACGCTGTCAGGTGAATTGAGCGGGCTACGCAAAAGTCCCACAGGCGAAGCGCTTCCGTGCAAAGCAGGGAGGAGCGTGCTCCGCCCTGCTTGTTGACATAGAACATCGCCGTCATGTTGTCCGTCAGCACGGTGACACAGCGCCCGCGGAGATGGGCCTGAAAGGCCTGGCACGCCAACCGAATCACCCGGAGCTCCCGGACGTTGATGTGTAAGGAGAGCTCCAGAGGGGACCAGAGGCCTTGCGTGTGAACGTCGCCCAGGTGTGCCCCCCAACCCATGTCCGAGGCATCCGTGGTCAAGGTGACGGAGGGACACGGCGGGCGGAATGGTACCCCTGCACAGATGACCTGAGGGGCTAGCCACCAATTGAGAGTGTCGAGGGTGGCCCTCGGGACTGTGACGATCGAGTCCATGGGGTCGCGATGTGGTCGGTACACAGAGGCCAGCCAAGTCTGGAACGGACGAAGGTGCAACCTGGCATAAGCTGTCACAAAAGTGCACGACGCCATGTGGCCTAGGAGGCGAAGACAGGACCGCGCCGTCGTCGTGGGAAAGGATTGGATATCCCTGATGCAAGCCACCAGAGTCTGGTACCGAGTGAGCGGAAGGCAGGCCCTGGCCAACTGCAAGTCCAGGACCGCTCCGATGAACTCCACCCTTTGAGCTGGAGTTAAAATGGACTTCTCTAAGTTGACAAGCAGGCCCAGCTCTCAAAAAAGAGACAGTATATCGGTCACTTGGTCTGCTACCAGCTGACGCGATGGGCCGCGAATCAACCAATCATCGAAGTACGGATACACGTGCACCCGACGACGACGGAGGGCCGCGGCAACCACCGCCGTACACTTGGTGAAGACTCTCGGGGCGGTGGAGAGGCCGAAGGGAAGCACCGCAAACTGGTAGTGCCTGTCGTTCACCATAAATCGGAGGTATCGACGATGAGGGGGATAGATCGCTGTGACGGAGCGATTCTGGCGGGACCCAACTGAGAGTGCCAAATCAGGACCAATTGCTTAAACAGGGCAGTTACAGCCCTAGGCTGGGGTTTTTCCACCTCTAAGGCAAACCAAACCAGCCAGACAAAAAGGACTTTGGTCTCACCCCACTGGCTAACCACAAGTCACACAAGCAATTTCCTTAGACACTCCAGTCTCCCAGTACCACCACCAGTGCACTCGTCCTGGGGATAAATGGTTATGAAAACCAACACCCCAATAAAAGAAAAAGGTTCTCTCAATCCCAAAGGACCAAGCCCCAGACCCAGGTCAATATGCACATCAGATCTTACCCACAAATCACGCTGTTGCCAATCCTTTAGAATCTAAAATCTAAAGGTTTATTTACAAAGGGAAAAAGGTAGAGATGAGAGGTAGAATTGGTTAAATGCAATCAATTACATACAGTAATGGCAAAGTTCTTAGTTCAGGCTTGCAGCAGTGCTGGAGTAAACTGCAGGTTCAATTTAAGTCTCTGGAATGCATCCCCCGCTGGGATGGGTCCTCAGTCCCTGGTGTAGAGCTTCAGTTTGTAGCAAAGTCCCTCCAAAGGTCAGAAGCAGGATTGAAGACAAGATGGAGATGAAGCATCAGGCTTATATAGACTTTTCCAGGTGTAAGAATCTCTTTGTCTTCACTGTGGAAATTTACAGCAAAAATATGGAGTCTGGAGTCACATGGGCCAGTCCCTGCATACTTTGCTGAGTCACAAGGCGTGTCTGCCTTCTCTCCATGGGTCAATTGTGTAGCTGATGGCTCTTTAATGGGCCATCAAGCCAGCTATGCCGGGCTAACATCAGCTTGTCTGGGACACTTCCCAGAGGCAGAGCAGAATACAAACTATAGACATTACAGAGCCAATACTTATAACTTTAACTACAAATGATACAGACATATAGACAGCATAATTATAATCAGCAACCCATAATCTGGTCTTCGACACCTTAGATGACCCCCTTTATCTAAGATTCGGTGCCACTGCAGGACCTTGGTTGCAACCCATGTTCTATATGGTCCCAATTTATATCAATAACGTCACACCCCCCCAACGCAAAATTGATGCAGGAAGGGATGACAAAACATCACTGACTGCATCCCAAGAGCCCCCTTTCCTTGGGTCTGTCTCACTACAGCTAGTGTTGGGCTAGCGGCCGTACCAGTGTATAACCGAAATGGTTTATCAAAGTCATGTTCAATAACATGAATGAATCTCCTTACAAACTCAAGGTATAACTTGGTTAGCTTTTGCAGCATGGTTCCTGTATGTTTCATGTGATCTTGCCAAGAGCTAAAGAAAACAGCTACTTTATCCATACCAGCTTTGGCCAATGTTTGGAACCCAATTAACATTACACCAATGTAGATATTGATGTTGTTCATAGAACAGGAATCTTGGCATTTAGCCATGAAAGCAATATGGTAGTGTGCCTCAGTTTCCCCTCTCATACAGCACATCAGGTCTGGAATGTATTTTCCCCTGTGAAAAGTTCCAACACTGTTTACAGGCATTAACTGTGAAACATCAGTATAGCAAGGCCCTTTAACATAAAGTGTGTTTTTATGTATTCCTTTCAACATGTTCAAGGGATTTTCCAAAAGATTAGGCACATTATACATTGTTACAGTTAGCATTAGCAATAACAACAAATTGATTGCAAGTGTCCATCTACAAACATGTTTGTCATGCCACACCCTTGGCTCAATACCATTGGAGTTTGGGCCTTTTAGGGTTAACCTGTGGGTTCCCTTTGCAAAATTCAGTCTTCTCTTTCCTTCTTGTTCTTCAGGATTAAACCCTGATTTCTCTTGCTTAACAGAGATCACCGGCTGATGGGGTGGGCCCTCTGTGCTAACAGCTATTAGCAAGTCTTTCTTCTCCCTGCCAGCCAAGTAATTCGCATCAACACAGACACTAGCTTTTAACTTCTTAGCTGCTATGGATTCCACGGCTGGACTTTGTCTTACAGAGATACCACACAAATCCAAAGAGTCTGAGGGTGAGAGCTGGCTTGCTCTCCCCTGCCTCCTCAAGCATTCAGCCATAAAACTGTTCTGCTTTGAAAAACCAGTAACTGAATCTGTCCTCAGATCCTGAAGCACAGACTGCTCACTTACCGATTCAGCATGGAGACATTCCTGTCCCAACAGCATTGTCTCCCCAACAAGCTGGCTACACACAGCCAGGTGGTTATAGGGCTGCTCAACTTCCTTAACAGCTTCTACTCCACCTGAGACCTTTTTAAAGCCGCCCACACTGGATCTTTCAAAAGGAAAGTCAGTGGATCCATTCACAACAGAAAATTTCTGGCTGTTAGGAACTGAAACTTCCCTGATTAAATCACTTTTACACCCTTCAGTTGCAGTAAACTGCTTGCACAGGCTACCATGAGGATTCCTTTCCCTAGGAGCTTCTCTAAGCAGCAATTCACCCCTCACAGAAATTCTGCCCTTCCCCTCTCCACCTAGGGCTTGCTCTACAGGAACACTTCCCTGAGCAACCACAGCCGCTTTCTGGGTCTCACCTACACTTAGACTCACTTCAGGCCCCACAGGCGGATTTCTACACAATCCCCTTTTAGGCACACCTACAGACTTTCTAGATAACAGGTCAGAAGCAGTCTCCTTCCCTTGGCCATGAACAAGTTCAGGAATCTTTTCCTTCTTGCTACAAGTTGTCAAACTGTCAGTAAGTAACACACTTAAATCACTTTCATGCTCTCCTTGTGCCCTGGCTAGGGTATCACCCTGATCAGACAGAGTTGCTGCACCCTTTTCCAACCACACATTAGCAACTGGCAAACTACAAGCACCAGAACTGTCTGGTCTTTGGGACCTTGCTACGACACTAACTGGATGCAACCTAGTCACAGTGCCATTCTCCCCAGCAGACACAAACTCAGGACTATTCCCTTCCTGGGCTTTAGCTGTATTTACAACCAACTCCGAGACAACTGAATCACCCTCAACCATCACAGGCTGAAAGGCCCCTTCTGTCTGCTCCACAGACACAGAAGAGCCGGAGACACATTCTCCTTCACCAGACACACAGCTTGGGATCTCATTTCCCTTGTCCCAGCACACAGGGCTGTTCACAGACAACTGCTTGGAGACCGAGGTATCTCCCTTCATAGGCAAGTCAATACCCCTGACAGAGACAGGCACATTCCCTTCACTGTCACATTTCTCCACACAGGAAACAGGTAAGGGATATGGACACTCATCTTCCACTATCCCTCCCTTCCCAAACTGCTGATTAGACAAAGCCATCAGCTCACAAGGCTGCCTAGGCTCCTCCAAACTTTCCTTACCAGGCACATTGCCTCTCCCAACAGATAAGCTGCTGCTCTTTTCACTACACTGAGCTACTTTTAGCAAATCACAGTTACCCATTTCAGGTTTACTTCTACAAGCTGCACTAGCCACCAATCCATTACCCATTACAAATTTACCCTCTCCCTCCTCAGTTAGGGATTTAACCTGAGAAACATTTTCCTCCCCAATGAGATCTTTTTGCTCTTGATCTAACTCCAGATTCACTTCTGAGACATTAGACAGACATTTAGAAACTTCATTCCCAGACAAACTGCTTTTTTGCACAGACAAACCTTTGGAGCAACCCTCCTCAGGCAAATCATTGCTCACAATAGACACAGGTTTAAGATCATTCCTCTCCTGTGACTGGCTACCTGGATTGAACAAAGCTTTAACATTTTCCCCAATTAAAAGATCTTTAGGCAATAACTTTCTGACACCAGCTATCACTTCATGCTGAGCCCCATTCCACTCAAGGTGGATTCTGGCTAAAGGCACACGGACAGTAAACTCACAGAGGATCACAACATTCACAGTCTGATTTGGCAAATAATCTTCCTCTTTGACCAGATCTGCTTTAACAAGAGTGATGTTAGAAGCCATAGTTTGCCCTAAACAGCTTTTACCATTGACTTTTACACTCTCATACATAGCACTGCCACAATTTATGGGGCCACCCCCTACTGAACACACAGTAACAGCATTGACATAAAAGGTGGCATTGTTGGGGTACATTTGGTTACCCCCAGACAACTGCTCAGAGTTATACAACATACCAACATTGTTACAAACTGGACTTTCAAGAGGATACAGTCTCTGCTGTTCTTCCATTGCTTTTTTGACTTGGAGTTGGAGTCTAGCTGTCTCCTGTTGCATCTGTCGAGTTTTCTCCTCAGCAGCCAGCAACTCCAGACGCCTCTTACGAGCTTTTTCTTCCCTCTTAGCAACTTCTTTCTTTCTCTCATCAGCCTCTTTCTCCATTCGAATTTCTGCCAGTTCTTGCTCATAATCAAACTGCAGGCTGTCTCTCAAGGCTTGCAGTTTCCTTGCTTTTCCTGATGCTTTCTGTCTCATGGTCACTGATCTTTAACCAACCAAACTCTCAATCCCAAAGTTAAAATTTGGATAGCATGGGGTTCTGACCCAAAGCTTAATTGACCTGGTTCTGTGGATCCAAGCACGACTACGCCACTGTGACGGAGCGATTCTGGCGGGACCCAACTGAGAGTGCCCAATCAGGACCAATTGCTCAAACAGGGCAGTCACAGCCCTAGGCTGGGGTTTTTCCACCTCTAAGGCAAACCAAACCAGCCAGACAAAAAGGACTTTGGTCTCACCCCACTGGCTAACCACAAGTCACACAAGCAATTTCCTTAGACACTCCAGTCTCCCAGTACCACCACCAGTGCACTCGTCCTGGGGATAAATGGTTATGAAAACTAACACCCCAATAAAAGAAAAAGGTTCTCTCAATCCCAAAGGACCAAGCCCCAGACCCAGGTCAATATGCACATCAGATCTTACCCACAAATCACGCTGTTGCCAATCCTTTAGAATCTAAAATCTAAAGGTTTATTTACAAAGGGAAAAAGGTAGAGATGAGAGGTAGAATTGGTTAAATGCAATCAATTACATACAGTAATGGCAAAGTTCTTAGTTCAGGCTTGCAGCAGTGCTGGAGTAAACTGCAGGTTCAATTTAAGTCTCTGGAATGCATCCCCCGCTGGGATGGGTCCTCAGTCCCTGGTGTAGAGCTTCAGTTTGTAGCAAAGTCCCTCCAAAGGTCAGAAGCAGGATTGAAGACAAGATGGAGATGAAGCATCAGGCTTATATAGACTTTTCCAGGTGTAAGAATCTCTTTGTCTTCACTGTGGAAATTTACAGCAAAAATATGGAGTCTGGAGTCACATGGGCCAGTCCCTGCATACTTTGCTGAGTCACAAGGCGTGTCTGCCTTCTCTCCATGGGTCAATTGTGTAGCTGATGGCTCTTTAATGGGCCATCAAGCCAGCTATGCCGGGCTAACATCAGCTTGTCTGGGACACTTCCCAGAGGCAGAGCAGAATACAAACTATAGACATTACAGAGCCAATACTTATAACTTTAACTACAAATGATACAGACATATAGACAGCATAATTATAATCAGCAACCCATAATCTGGTCTTCGACACCTTAGATGACCCCCTTTATCTAAGATTCGGTGCCACTGCAGGACCTTGGTTGCAACCCATGTTCTATATGGTCCCAATTTATATCAATAACGTCACAATCGCGACATGGAAATATGCGTCTCTCATGTCGAGGGCGGCAAACCAGTCTCCTGGATCCAGGGAGGGAATAATAGTCCCCAGGGATACCATGCAGAATTTGAGTTTTAGCAGGTACCGGTTGAGCTTCCGGAGGTCCAGGATTGGACGGAGACCTCCTTTTGCTTTGGGGATGAGGAAATAACGGGAATAAAAACCCCTGCCCCGCCGGTCGGGCGGCACCTCCTCTATGGTACCCAAACTCAGCAGAGTCTCGACCTCTTGTAGGAGGACTTGCTCGTGAGCGGGGTCCCTGAAGAGGGACAGGGAGGGAGGGTGGGAAGGAGGGGGCGAAACAAACTGGAGGCGGTACCCGGATTGTACCATACGCAGGACCCAGCTGTCCGATGTTAAGCGGACTCAACGGCTCTTCTGGTGCCGGAGCTGCCGGGCCCGTGCACTGCGAGTGCACCATCACCGCCAGAGCCGCAGGTGTTGGCAGTGGCTGGGCGACCGGTCCCGAAGTTGAGGCTTTAGCCGCCGCTGGTGCCTTCTTTTTGCGCACCGGGGACGGGGAGCGGTGCCGTGACGCCGGTGCCGGTTTCGGCGGACGGGACGCCTCCGAGCTGTGCCGGGTCGGTGCCGCCGGTGCGCTACGTACCGAAGCCGATTTAGGCGCCGCAGGGATCGGTGCCGGTGGACGCAGCGCCGACTCCATCAGGAGCTGCTTGAGCCTGGAGTCCTGCTCTTTTCTGGTCTGCGGTTTAAAGGCAGCACAAATGGGGCACTTGTCGGTACGATGAGATTCCCCCAGACAACGAAGGCAGGAATCGTGAGCGTCCCCAACTGGCATCAACCGCTGACAAGCCGAGCACAGCTTGAATCCCGGTGTCTGGGGCATGAGCCCACACCGGGTGGGGGAAAAAGGAGGGTAAACCCCCCCTAATTCCTTAACTACCTTAACTAATTATATACAAAAAATGGAGAAAACTGCTAGGGGTGAGGAGGACTAACAGAGCACTCCACAGTTCCAGCTAACCGTCACGGGCGGGAAGAAGGAACTGAGGAGCGGACGGGCCGGCTGGGGTATATAACACGCGCCATAGTGGCGCCACTCCAGGGGGCGCCCAGCCGGCCCGCCGGAGTTGCTAGGGTAAAAAGTTCCGAGATACCGTGCACGCGCGGCGCGCACACCTACATGGAATGCATAGGAGCAATCACTCGAAGAAGAACTGTCACATGTTTCCACATAACTAGTGCAATGGGAGTGTGGAGTTTTTTTGTTTTTTCTGGGTGAGCGAAGATGCCACAATACCCAGTGGTAGAGTGACCGGATAGCAAGTGTAAAAAATTGGGACAGCAGGTGCTGCCTGCCCTGGCTCCCTATGTAAGAAAAAGCTCCAAAAATCAGGACTGTCTCAATAAAATGGAGACATCTGGTCACTCTACCCAGTGGTTTAGCAGATGGTGCATTGAGGTACCAGCTAAAGGGCTGTGAGTTCTAATCCCAGTTGTTTTCTTGACTGCTCTTGATATTTCTCTGCTTTTTTCATCCCTTATTAACATAGGCCTCAAAACCCTGCCTTAGGGGAGGTATAACTATCCTCAACCCATTTTACAGCCGAGATAACAGAGCGATTGGTAAGTTCACATCAACAGAGCTGAGGATAGAACCCAGGCCTCTAAGAGCATGGATCTAAGCCTCATGCATTTTGCCACCCTGCCTACAAGGTGAAAAGAGCCAAAATATCTCTGTGTAATCCACATTCAGACAGTGTGGCTCTTTATTCCTGTCTAGTGACTAGATCGTACAGCAAGCGGTTCATGGATCTCTAATAGCCCCTGTACTCATGGGAGTGGTCCTATAAATCAAGTGACAGATGCGCCTCTTTTGAGATTGAGAGCCCAGGACCACTCCCTGCAGATCAGGGCTGGCCAAATCAGGCAGGGAACAGATCTGACCCTGGTCTCTCACATTTCAGATCAGTGTCCTAACTACCCAGTTACAGAATCAGTCTCGCTCTCTCTGGCCCAATGAATATTTAAGGATCTGCACAAAGTGGAATAGCTCCAACAGAGAGAAAAACACTAACCATAGGGTTATTTGCTATTCTGAGATGAGAGCTCTCTCTCTCTTCCTCTCTCCAGAGGTATTAAGGAATGTTTGTTGAACATTTTCTAACTGAAGAGAACCCAAGCAGGAGGGCTGTTGCAATGGCTCTGCTGTCTCTAACCAGCAGAGCTTAGATTCCTCCCAGAGCAAGGAAGAGAACCCAGCCTAACAATCCTGAAACCCAACAGCCTAGTGCTAGGGATTAAACACCATTCCCCGCTAATAGGAAGTTGGTGGCCCCAGAATGAATTGAGATTGGTCAGTACCAGCTCCCACCTCACAAACTCACCACCATGTGTTACACTAACTAGTAAATGATCACGTTTAGTCTAATGGGCAGAAGTTAGTAAGCAGGAGTCATGTGCACCAGCTGCCCGGCCATTGTCAAGTGTTTTGCAGGCAGGGGAGGCTCTAGACATTTTGCTGCCCCAAGCACGGAGGGTCCGCTGGTCCCGCAGCTTCGGCGGACCCTCCGGACCCGCAGCTACGGTGGACCCTCCGCAGGCATGCCTGTGGGAGGTCTACCGAAGCCACGGGACCAGCGGACCCTCCGCAGGCAAGCCACCAAAGGCAGCCTGCCTGCCACCCTCGCAGCGACCGGCAGAGTGCCCCCAGTGGCTTGCCACCCCAGGCACGTGCTTGGAGTGCTGGTGCCTGGAGCCGCCCCTTTTTGCAGGATTCACAGCAGAGGTAAGTTTTAAGGAGGGATTTGAAAAAGGCTATTGCAAAGGAGTAATAAGAACATAAGAATGGCCATACTGAGTCAGACCAAAGGTCCATCCAGCTTAGTATCCTGTCTGCTGACAGTGGCCAATGCCAGGTGCCCCAGAGGGAGTGAACCTAACGGGTAATGATCAAGTGATCTCACTCCTGCCACCCATCTCCATCCTCTGACAGACAGAGGCTAGGGACACCATTCCTTACTCCTTAGTGGAGTTATGATGTGTTCCTCCCAGGCATAGGGGATGGCAAGGGAGAAAGCATGAAAATATTATGGACTAATGAGTAATGAAAACTGGCTTGGTCGGCAGAGTAGAAGCAGAGGTTGACATCTTGATAATGTGCTACAGTAACAGACAGGGAAAGGCTAAGCCATAAAGGGCTAAATGGTAACTTGTGTTCGATTCAGTGGAGAGGGGTGGCTAGGTTACCAGGAACACATCTCCCCAAAACGGTGCTGCCTGCCCTGGCTCCCTATTGGCCCGAGTCAAGTTAAATAAGGTTGTACTGACTCTTTTCAAAGCACTGCATGGTGCTGGCCCTAGATCTGAGATAGAAAGAGAAAGCTACAGTCCCTCCAAGACAGCGAATTGGCCTGGTGGCTTTGTTCCACAAGAAAAACCAATCAGTTGACAAGGAAGGAAAGGCTTGTCTCTGCAGGAGATTCAGTTGTCCCAGGTGTGGGGTCACAAGGTGGAACTCACTGCTCAATGAAATAAGAATGAACCCCCTGCACCCACCCACCCACACTGCCTCAAAACTAAATACAAACCCTATGTCTCTGACTGAGTTTTCCCACAAGAACCAGCTCTCACCAGCACCATCACATTACACATGTTCTTTAAAAATAACCCCAGTGATACCCACGCTGTTTCCTGATGGAGGGGAGATGTCTTGTGGAAGGCACTGGGACACCATAGTGTCGGATGACCTTACAATAATCTGAGTCTTCAGCATAAATTTGACCGTCAAAGCCACATTTTGAATGAAATTGCCCAGTGTCAAGGTGTAGGTGGAGAAAAGGAGGGACCAAGGAAGGAGCCCTGTGGGGTGACAGTGAAAGATGGAGGGGGGTGGGAGGATGTAGCACATGAAATGCTGACGAGAGAGGTAGGAGGAGAAGCAGGAGAGAACAGACTCCTGAAAGTTGAGGGAAGAAGAGGTTTCAAGAGGAGGAGAGTAGGCAAAGGTGTTAAAGGCAGTGGAGAGGTTGAGGAGGGAGAGGACCGAGTACAGAACCTGAACTCTGGCTAGGGTGCGGTTAATAAAAACTAAGATGGAAGCTTCAGTGGTGAGGAAGCCAGACTGGACAGGGTGACAAAAGACAGGGATTTGGCCTGCTCTCCTTTTACCCACCATCTGCCTCAGTGACACCATCGACCATCCCATCCTATCTTCTGATCTACCTTGTCCCTAATGCCCTTCCATTCCTCATGTTCCCCCCCCCCCTCAAACTCTGGTCTATTTCTTTGGCAACATATGTGTGATTTATTTGCCCCCATGCAGGGCCGGCTCGGGGTTTTTTGCCACCCCAAGCAAAAAAAAAAAAAGGGGGGCGGGGGTGGGGCCGCCGGAGCGGCAAAGCGGGGGGGGGGGACAAAAAACATGGCGCAGCCAGAGTGGCAAAGTGGGGTGGGCAGAACAAAAAAATGGCACAGCTGGAACGGCAAAGTGGGGCTGTGAGGGGGGAACCTGCAGCACAGCCGGAGCAGTAAAGTGGGGCAGGGGGAACAAAAAAAAGGCATGGCTGGAGCAGCAAAGCAGGTGGAAAAAAAAAACTCTGCGGTGCGGCTGGAGCGGCAAAGCCGGGGGAGGGGACACGGCGCGGCAAAGTGTGTGGGGGGAACAAAACAAAAACACGGAGCGGCAAAGCGGGGGAGGGGCGGGAATGGCGCGGCTGGCAAAGCAGGGGAAAAACAAAACAAAAAAACCCTACAGGGCGGCCGGAGCCAGTGTGCAGGGGGACTCCCTGTGCTGGAGAGTGCGCGCCTGGTCTAGTGGTGGGGGCGGGGAGAGAGAAGGGGGGCTCTCAGCGGGGCTCTCTTCCCGCGGCCCCAACCGCCACACTGCCTGCCGGGAGGGCTCCATGCTGCTCCAGTCGGCTGGGAGAGAAGGATGCTTGCTGCCCTGCCAAGTTTGCTGCAGGGTGCTCCCCTCCTGCACCCCTTACAGGGCGGCCAGAGCAGCAGGAAAAAAAAAAAAGCGGTCGTGCCGCCCTAATATTGGGCAGAAGCCACTCCCTAGAATCTGCCACCCCAAGCACGAGCTTGCTCGGCTGGTGCCTGGAGCCGGCCCTGCCCCCATGATAAAAAACCCTTCCCGTGACCCCACTTGTCTCTCCAACTATCACCCTGTCTCCCCGAGTCCTCTACAACTGCTGTTTAAGAAAGACCTGATTATTAGAGCTGGGCAGATAATAATTAATAATTCATTCAATGAATGTTGCCTTTTTCACAAGTTATCCAAACAATTTTATTTTTTTTAAATATTAATTTTTCTAAATTATTCATTTTGATTGGACACACAGGTCATAGATATTTCATTTCTGTGATTCGATGAACATAAATATGAGAACCAGATTTCTAGTATGAATGCTCAGGATTATAAATACAAATTTTGCTTTCACGGGAATATTCTGTAATAGTTAATTAAACACATTGCTTCAACAACATTCCTGTCTGCAAATTCCCTTTGCTAGAATATTTGGAAAGCACACAATAAAGATGTGTGAACACAGTGGAAATAAATTCACTTTAAAATTCATCAGAATATTCTTGAATTTTAGTTGTTTAATTATTCATCCAGCACTATTTCTTATACAGATGCTGCTTTAAAATTAACTTACCATTTTACACATTCTGCTGTCAGGAAACAATAAGCTCCATTTCTGGTTCCTCCTAGGGATGTAATTTACTAAGTGTAACCCTAATTATACACTATTGAGTAACAGTTGCCATAATTACAATTTTAAGCAAATACTTATATTTGGTTTTTAGCTTTGTGGGCAAATTAAAGACAACATTCCTAGTTAAATAAACACAATAATTTCTACTGTATCTCCAGAAATGATACTGCACTTACTGCCTGACACACAAGCATAAAACCTCTGGAGACATTCCCATTTGTGTGAATAGTTAGAACTGGTTTTAATATTCAGAGAATCAGAGTACCACAAGTTCATAAAATGAATGGATTAAACTTAGTCGCATGTATTCTATTTGACTCCGTATACTTAAAACACATATCAAAGTACTAGATGTAGTTTTGAATTGGGGGACTTACAACTAACTGCCTGCAGAATAACCTATGTGCACTGTATCACAGTGTCCAAGAGGCTATTTCAATGTTCAGGAAATAGAATTAAAATCTGCCTTCAGAGAACAACAAAGACAATTTCTATTTTCTCCTTTTTTTAAGGAAAAACCGTCAGGATAAGCCAAAGCATTCACCTATTTACCTGCTCTGTCAAGCACTGAAGGATCCAAACTGTAAATTAAAGAAACTAGAGTAAGTAACTATTCTTTCTTTTTAAAATCCTCTTATTACTGCTGCTATCCCAGAAATTCTACAGCAGTGCAGCTCTTCACCATGGTTGGTATAGTGACCACATAGAATTGTGTAACTTCTGAGGATTGTGTTTAAATTTTCAGTTAAAACATGTGGGGTTGGCTTAGTCGGCCTAGTGCTGTAATGACAGTTAACCCAATTGCCTTACCCACATATGAGCCTGAGAGACAGGGGTCAGAAGACCAGGGGGAATTCTTTGAGATCAGGAAAGATTCAGGAGGTGGAAGATACAAACTTAGGCATTTTAATCTTAGATATTTCTGAGGTGCTTGTCACTAGAGCTCGGTGAAATTTACTTGGTGAATAGCTGATTTGGCAAATAATGCAGTTTAGAGTTGACTGTTCACGAATTCAGGTCAAATCTGATGAATAGTTTAAACTGAATAAAAATGGGGAGAACGTTTCCAAAAAAGTCAAAATATTTAGTTTTGTCATTTTTGAAACAAAATTTCAGACTTTGTGACAAAATGATGTTTTGTTAGGAAAATTTAGCTCCGTTTAATTAAAAAAATAGAGTTAAACAAAAAACCTGAAAACTAAGCATTTTGTTTAGGGGAGCACAAAACATTTCATTTGATCCCAAACCATTTGTTTTACAGTTTTTTTTCATTTTGTTGGGAAAAATTGTCTTTTCTGTTTCAAGTGAACCCAAATAAAATACTTTCTTATTATTGGGTTCAGGCACTGAACCAAATAACCAATTATTCACCCAGCCCTACCTGTCACCAGGGTATCTAAGCCCTGAACATATCTATTTATTTAACATCTATGTATCTTCACTGGATTTCATTTCTCCCTGACTCACAGGTGTGGTTTTTTGGGAGGATTGATTTATTTCTTTCTCTTTCTCTGCTCCACCCTCAACTCTCTCCTGGCTTCTTTATTTTCTTCCTACTACACCAGCTCCATCTCATGCAAGTTGGTCTAGTTCAGGGTCGGCAACCTTTCGGAAGTGGTGTGCCAAGCCCTCATTTATTTACTCTAATTTAAGGTTTCGTGTGCCAGTAACACATGTTAATGTTTTTAGAAGGTCTCTTTCTATATTATATAACTAAACTACTGTTTTATGTAAAGTAAATAAGGTTTTTAAAATGTTTAAGAAGCTTCATTTAAAATTAAATTAAAATGTAGATCTTATCAGTTTAGTTGTGATCCTTGCCCTTGCTTTTCCTTGCTGAGTTTTCCAATTTCCCCAGGCAGGCAGCGGGCTGAGCGGGCTGGCAGATGGAACCCCAGACCAGCAGCAAAGTGCCACTGAAAATCAACTTGCATGCCACCTTTGGCATGTGTGCTATAGGTTGCTGACCCCTGGTCTAGTTATTACTTAGTCCTGCTTTGAGTGTGGGGGACTGGACTAAATGACTTATTGAGGTACCTCCAGCCCACACTTCCGGGATTCTGTGGTGATCCTGGAGTTGTTCCTGGGAAAGTCTTTAGCAAAGAGGTGATCTTGCATTTTGCTTTGACCATGGCTAGGCCAGGACTCAGTCTGATCCCCTCTGACAAGGAGTTCTACAGCAGGGCTCTAGCGGTTGAGAATTCTCTGCCCCAATGCCCAAGACTCTGAGCCTGGGCTCCTATAGTTGGATTGTCCCTGTGAGCACAGCTGTTCTGCAGGGTGCTGGTGGATCGAGCGGTTTGAGACGACATCTGTGCTAGAGAACTTTGAGCTTACCAGCAGCAACAGCAACATACCTGTATCGCTGCACAGCCACATACATACTTACAGCGATGCACAAGAGATCACATCACCTTTGGATTTTAATAGAATGCAATTACATATTGTCTCCTACCATGTCCCTCTGCACTGATTCAGCACAAACACTGGCAGAGCAGCTGCAGTGGGGCAATAAATACTTCCCATTCAATCCGACAATGCCCCTGCCCAGCCTTCCATGACAGCTCAGCGTACTGGTGCTGTCGTGATAAGCCACTCACTGAAGCTAGACAGAAGATTTCATAATTTGGATGAAAAAATGAACAAAGGTGATACAAAATTATCAGAAAATTGCTTCCAATTTCCAGCCAGTTCTGCATGCCAGCCCCATGTCTGTCCCTAAACACCCAACCCTCAGGTGACGACATCTGAATTTCAACTTGAAAACAGAAATCTTGTTTTTATTTGGCCCCTTGAGAATTCTTCTGAAAATCAGAAAAGCAACAGCTTGTGAACATTGTCCTGGTGCGTGTGCATGTACATTCGCACACATTGCACGGAGTGTTCACTGCCTCAGCAGCAACTTCCATACTGCTGAGATCTGCAAATAAGAACACAGAGCAGGATAATGAACTAATGAATTAACAACCAGACGAGCACTACCCTCTGCACTCCCACACCTCCAAGTAACTCCATTTACTTTCCCATGGTTCTCATTGCTCCCATCCTCCCCGGCAAGCTGCACATGCCCCAAGGACTCCACAACAGGAGGTGGGGGAGAACTCCAAAGTCTCTGGGCTGCATGGAGGAGGGGCCCTGAATGATATTCTCCCTCTGAGCCCAGAGCACGGTCATCTCAAGCTCCCAAAGAGCTACCTGCAAAGGAACGGCTCGTTCAGTGCCAAAACAAACCACAAAACGAGATCTGAAAACATAACAAAACAACTGAACAAATGACTAAAATCCAGCCCCTCACAAGCACAGACACCCACAGCTGCTGGTGCTCTTCATGATACATCCTGGCCCGGCAGGCCCACAAGCAGCTTGGCAGAGGGCAGTGGGAGCTGCTGACCCCATCACATCTTCTGCAAGTGAGAGGATGTTCCATTCACAACCTATGTGCATATTTTAGGGCAGGACAGAACCATTTAAAGGAGGCAATGCAGC
The DNA here is from genome assembly GCF_016161935.1 of Mauremys reevesii. Lineage (NCBI taxonomy): Eukaryota > Metazoa > Chordata > Testudines > Geoemydidae > Mauremys > Mauremys reevesii. The sequence continues at coordinate 176,852 of NW_024100739.1, forward strand.
AAACTAAAAATATTAAGAGAGAACATACACTGTAAACCATGGACATTATGCTCCTAGTTCAGGGAGCTGTATTAAGAAGTGTGGGTCAGATGCAACAAGCCACAGGCCTGCAGCACTTGCAGAGTGTGCTGTTTGTGGACATAGTGCACCAAAGTGATATGCTCACTTTGGCCTTTGTAGCTTAAGGAGCGATCTGCTGCCAGGTGAATGGGATGCCTATACCACACCGAGAGAGAGTGAGTTGTGGCAGTCCAACAGAACGGTGACAAAGCCATGGACGACAGTGGCTAAGGGCTAGGGAATAGAAGTGCAGAAAAGAATTAAATGGAACATCATTTTGCTGTTTCCAGGCCCCGATGGCCTACAGTAATTCCATGTTGGGGGGGAAAATGGTGGTCTCCAAAAGGGAGGAGGTTATAAATCCACTACAGAAATTCATGGACTCATAGATTGTAAGGCCAGACGGTACCATTACATCATCTAGTCTGACCTCATGTATACCAAAGATCATTACATTTCACCCAGTTACCCCTGCACTGAGCCCAGTAACTTGGGTTTAACTAAAGCATCTTCCAGAAAGGCATCCAGTCTTGATCTGAAGACATCAAGAGATGGAGAATCTACCACTTCCCTTGGTAGCTTTCTTCCAATGGTTAACCGCCCTCACTGTTAGAAATTTGTGGTTCATTTCTAATTTGAATTTGTCTGGTCTTAATTTCCCACCATTGGTTCTTGTTGTGCCTGTCTCTGCTAGACTAAAGAGCCCTGTAGCACCTATTGCCCAAGTGGAGATGGGAGATGATTTCTGGTGTGAGTATGAGGCTATTGAGCTGGCTCCAGGACAGCCCCACACCTCATCCAGCTCCTCAGTGGCCCCCATGGCTCCTTCTCTCCCGCACCCTTGGAATTTTGGGTGAGGATGGTGAGCTTTCTCCTCCCCTCCATTTTCTTCTGAGGGTAGCCAGCTGGCCCAACCCCCATGCATGTTTTACGAGGGCTGACACGTGGGTCCACAGTGCTCCACTTCTCTGGGTGCAGGTCCCAGGGATCTTCCTTCAGGCAAGAGCTGCCGCCCTTACCCAACTTTTCATCATCCATTGACAAAAATGAGGTTGCTTGCTAGGCTCCATCTCTGCTTTTTATAAGCAAAGCTGGTGGGATGGTGAGGGGAGGGAGACTTAATCTCCAACAGTGTTTTCCAGGATCTCTGGTTGTTCTCAGGGTAGTGCTACAGGGGCCAGGCAGTTTGGGTTTGCACATTTTTGATTTCCAACTCACGTTCAACTAACTTTAAAGTAGAACCTGAATTTGTAATTTCTAGGCTTAGGAATGAAAGTTTAGGATATTTTTTTTTAAAACAGCATTTTTTAATCTCTTTCTACAAGGTTGGGGGCAGGTCACAGTAACTTCAATGTCAGTATGACAAAGCCTTCTGTCTGGGAACTGTTTACATGTTGGCTGTGAAGGAAGAGTTTGCTACACAATGGAAGCCCAGATACTGAAACCTCAAACTTTGCCAACAACAGCACATGTACGGGGCATCACAGCCACCTTTATCCACAGAGCAAATTCTTGCCGACACCAATCCCAATGTGATCTGTGAAGCTAGGCAAATGCACTGCCCTTTTCCACAGCAGACTATGGGTGACCAATGGAATATGCATTGATTTCTCACTGCGAAGTAAAGGGAATGGAAAAACTGTATAAAAATAAACTACAATAGAACCTCAGAGTTACAAACACCAGAGGTATGAACTGACCTGTCAACCACACAACTCATTTGAAGTAGGCTATCAGGCAGAAGCAGAGGGGAAAAAAAGAAGCAGCAGCATATACATTATGTGACTGTTAAATATAATCTACTAAAAAAATAAAGGGAAAGTTTAAAAAAAATGACAAAGTAAGGAAACAGTTTCTGTGCTTCTTTCATTTAAATTAAGGTGGTTAAAAGCAGCATTTTTCTTCTGCATACTACAGTTTCAGAGTCAGTTGTTCACTCATAGTAAAGTATTCAGTCAGTGTTCAGTGGTAAACTTTTGAAAGAACAGCCATAACATTTTGATCAGAGTCACAAACATTTCAGAATTATGAACAACTTCCATTCCCAACGTGTTCATAACTCCAAGTTTCTACTGTTTTAATGAAAACTAACTGTAAAAATGGGACCACTTCCTCCTGGCCTTTTGAAGAGCTAATGTGTCAAATCGGTGTCAAATGAATCAACGTTTTTTTCCCTAAAAAGTTGGTTGGTATTTCCAAATGTTTAATTTGCCCCAAATAGAACACTGAGTCCCTGGGGAAAGGCCCCACTCAGATGGGCATGCAGGCATGAGGGAAAAAATTGTCAGGATGGATAGACTAGTAAGTTCAAAACACACTGGGGAGGAATCTCAGAGGAGTCTATACTATCACCTTAGCTTTGTAAAATGTGACACGATGGACCAGTCGTGTGAGCCTGAAGCTCACTCGCTCTGATTCAGAATCATTGTTGGTAGGAAAATGACTTTCCGTGTATGGAAATTAAGGAGTCAGTTAAACTGCTTTTCTGTGGAGATAATAGAGAGCACCATGTGGACCTGTTTGCACCCTGCCAGAACCCCTTTCTACTGGTAGATGGGGAAGGATAGCTCAGTTGTTTGAACTTTGACTTGCTTAAATCCAGGGTTGTGAGTTCAGTCCCTGAGGGGGCCATTTGGGGTAAAAATCTGTCTGGGGATTGGTCCTGCTTTGAGCAGGGGGTTGGACTAGATGATCTCCTGAGGTCCTTCCGACCCTGATATTCTATGATATGATTCTAGGAAGACATGAGGCTCCTGCATATGGCCCGTGCCCTGTCAGGAGCCAAGCTGTCTGGAAGAGGGCTCCTGAGATGAAGCAAGGTGCCTTTGTTCTATGTTAGCAACCAAGACCAGATTCAGCCCAATAGAGTCGGCTTTGGACAGCTGCACGTGACCTAGCCAGTATGAGGCTATGAAGATTATAGAACCCTTGTATCTTCTGAGATGCGCCAGTGCCTGTGTCACCAGAAGCAGATATTAAGGTCCACAGGAGCATTCTTCTCCCGGAGGTAGAGAGAGCCCCCTTGCTAACATTATCTATTCTTCAGGCTATCAGCAGAAGGCTGGTAGGTTCTTGTTCAGGGATGTGGCAAAGAGAGACCTCCCTCTCTCTTGTGCCCTTTGAGACTGGGCTCTCTAGGGAAATTCCAGCCTTTTCTAATGTATGGTCGAGAGCGATGGGGTGGGGGGGTGAGACTTGAGATGTGGCAAATTGGAGCCATCCCTGAATCCTGAATGTTCAATACTAAGTCTTCCATAGATGGTGGCTTATTTGCTGAGTCCTCAATTGACAAGATGCAGCAAGAAAGAAGAAAAGGCTCCTCCCATCCACAAAACTTCTTATTAGCAGATGCCCAAGTGTGTCTGCTCAGAGGTGGAAAACACTCATATGGGAATACAGGATCAATGAGAGCTACAGATGCACATGGATTGAAATCCACACATAACCATGTGGTCCCCATCATCCATTACTACAGCTCTGTGATTCCCCCTCCCTTCCCCCTCTCACTCCCAAATACAGGAATCTTTCTAGAAACCCACGGCGGGACTGGACAGACAGAAATTCTCATTTTCCTCTCTGCTTATCTCCTGCAGGTTTTGTGATTGCCGTTTGACAGCTGCTTGCTGTGAGGATCTCTCCTCTATTCTTGGTACCAAACAGACCTTGATCGAGTTGCACCTGGCAGGAAACAGCCTGGGAGAATTAGGAGTGAAGCTGCTGTGTGAGGGATTGAAGCATGTGAACTGCAAACTGCAGAAACTGAGGTGTGTATTTACCATTTTTTTTCCGTAAAAGACTCCATGGAGTGTGAGGATGGTGTAAGATGGTCGCTCCCTGCAGGTACATGAAGTCAGTGTCTACATTGCAAAAAAGACCCACAGCAGTGAATTCTCAGATCCTGGCTCAACTGATCCAGGTTCATACTACAGGACTAAAAATAGCTGTGTAGTGAGGCGGTGTGGCTCCCCTCCACCCTGGAGCGGGACGAGCCCATCCGGAGCTCAGAGTGGGCGGAGCTAGGGAGCTCGGAGCCCGTCTCTCAGAGGGTCAGGCGGCAACTCGTAAGTATAAAGGCTCGCCCTCAGAGCTCACTAGGGAGCCAGTCGCCAGGCAGGACAGACGTCTCCAGCCTAGCCCACGACTGGGAAAACCCCGTGGCCCAAGCTGCACACCAGGACTGGCCTGACTTGCCCTGCCTTGCCCTGCGCTCGCTACCCAGAGGAGGTGCCGGACCTGCCCTGCGCTCACTACCCGGAGGAGGTGCCGGGCCTGTCGCTCACCCACTGCCCCGAGGAACCCATGGTGCTGGACCCCCGGAGGACACCACCCTGACCCAGGTACTACCCGAGGGGGAGTCTGGAAGTAGCATGGGGGCAGCCGACCCTAGCACTGCCAGAGCCCATGTCAGTTTGTTGTGGTAAATAGAAGCTAGGCACTTCCCATGGCCCCTCCAAGCTCACCGAGAAAAAGTTTTGAACGGTTTCACAGCCGCATTTCGGGATTCACCAGCCCACTGAAAATGCAGCCACCCACTACCCTCATCTTCAGCTTAGCTGAACGCACACTTGTGGAACACAGGCTAATGGACATAACAGATGCCCATAGAAGGACCCCAGTGTAAACTTCTCTTTTACAATCCCACTTCTGCCAACACCAAGGTTAAGATTCATTGCTGAGCTTCTAAGAGGCGCAGCAAAGATCTCACATTCCAGAGAGAGGGTGGAGCTAAGTGGATTTAAACCACCTTTACGCCTCCCAGATTCAGGGCTGCTCCAGGTATTCAAATAGTTCCCTAGTGTAAACTAGAGCTGCTCTGAGATCCCCAGGCTGCTAATGGACAACTATGCAGCTTGCAACAGATGAGAATCCCAATAGCTGGCAAAGCAGAGTAATTGTTCTAAAGGAAAAGTTATTTTGATTCTGGAAGAGTGTGTCCACACAGGGAGCTATTCTGCTCAATGTCCTTGTATAGACAAGCCCTCAGTATCTAGCCATCATGTTTAAGGCCTGATCTACACTTAAAATTTAGGTCAATATAGCTACAAGGCTCATAGGTGTGGAAAAGTCAATTAAAATAAAAATAAATTAAAAATTCAACCCCTGGTGTAAATGCAGCTAGATTGAGAAAAGAGGACAATATATCTTCAGTTTGTCTATTTTGGTCATAGTCTCCTTGATCTGGGTGATATTTCTTTCTAAAGCACTGAGACTTTTAGTCTACAAGAAAGAGAAACTCTAATGTACAACTGGCTTCCTATATAATTCCCTTATTCTTCATTTTTCACACCAGTCTCTATGCATTTGTTTATTGATGTGTTGCAAATCCTTAGATTAAGGGTCATGGGGACTATGGTAAATGCTTCTTGGCTTTACATGCTGGAATTTCAATTGAGAGGAGAGGACTGGATGGACAGACATGCTCATTCTCTAATCTTTGCATCTCTCTCTTTCAGATTGAAGGCTTGTAAACTCTCAGCTGCTTGTTGTGGGGAGCTCTCTTCCGCTCTCAGCAACAACCAGTTGCTGACAGATCTGGACCTGAGTGATAATCAACTGGGAGCTCTGGGAGTGCAGCTGCTGTGTGAAGGACTGAAACAGCCAAATTGCAAACTGCAGAGACTAGTGTAAGTATTGACCAGTTTCCTCTATGTAAAGACCTTGGCAGGAGGCGTGGATGGGGTACAATAAATTTCCTGCAGGTATGTGGTGAGGTTAAAATCTGAGTCTCTCCTATTAATGCCTCAGTTGGGGACACTTTCTCCCCACCCCCAAACATGTGAGAGCAAGAAGGAGCCACTACCCAGGAGGACCCTTGCAGTGAATAAAAATCACCACTTGCAAACCAGGACAGCTCTGATCCCTCTGTTAACTATTTCTCCTCATGTCCAGTCACCCCCGCATCCACTTCTCATCCCTCTCCCCTGCTCTGTAGGGTAGGTGGTGGGAAGGACAGGAACAGTCTCTATTCCTGAAGCCAAATGACATGCCCTCTTAGAGCACCATCTAGCTGAGGATCTCAAAGCACTTACAGAGCTGAGGGAATTCACCTCCCACCCCATTGAGCCAACTGGAGACAAAATAATATAAGATTAATTTAAGTCAGTTCCTGCTGCCTTGATCCCCTCCTGATTCTCCCTCTGTCCCTGACCCTGCCCCACCATCCAGGTTTGTGACCTCCCTGTTGATTTTTACTTCCTCACGTCCCCTCACCTACACCCAGGCTGCCATTGAATCTTCTCGGTTCTCCATCCTATGTCCTCCCGTCATCGTTCAGCCGGATGAAAGCAATTTTTGCTGCACACAACATCCGAATACTAAGGTGCTCCCCCACCCCATCTCCAAGTTTTACTGTTGACTTCAACAGGAACAGGATTTGTCACCATTCTGCAAACCCTGACAGTAAAAAGCTTCAAAAATCCTCTCGCCTGTGGACAGGAGGAGGTTCTCCATCAGCCTTGGCAGTGCCGTGTCTGTTCTGTGTCTAGGCTTAAAACCCAGCTGGATATTGCCAATGGACAGGTGAAGTTGCATGCAACTGTTCAGTAACTGCTTGACTAGATTGCTCAGAAACAAGAGACTTGATGATACCGGGCATTCACATGTAAGGCTGGTTGTATCAAGCAATGAATTCTTAAGTCCTGGCCAGGTTACTGCATGCTCCAGGTTGGGGGAGCAGATGTCTGTCCTCAAAAGCAAATGATGACAGTGTTTGTTAGTAGGGTTTCTAGATGCTCTTGCTCAGAGCCGTTCTTAGGGTATGGCGAATCAGGACGACCCCTCTGGGCCCCGCGCTTTTAGGGCCCTGTGGGCCAGAGCAATTGGCCAGCACAGTCGCTCCCAAAAGTGACGGGTCAGTCCCGGAAGTGATGTATTCATCACATTCACCCCGGGCCCCGCACCCCCCTAGGGATGGCCCTGCTCTTACTGGCCTGCACTAGCCACAGAGATCAAGGATCAGAGTCATAGGCAGAGGGTCAGATTTCCTCTAGCATTGTCTAGGATTCCTGTTTTGTGAATGAACAGAATTCTGAGGAGGGTTTTGTGTTGTCCCTGATGGCCATAGAGGCCATCCTGAATGTGGAAGATCTTCTCTGTGAAGTGGGTACAGTTCCTCACGCTGAGTGGTGCTGGGCTCTGGAGCTAGGAGGCATCTAGGTTAACAATGTTATTGACAATCCAAAATAGTTCAGTGGGGTGTGACTTGGGGCTTGTCTACCCAGCCCTGCAGTTCAGACTACAGGGGTATGAAGTGCAGCATGCACCAAACTGCTGTGCTGTAACTCCCCCATATAGACAATGCAGGTGCAAACAAAAAGGTACCTAGTTCATGCTAACATAGTCCTGTTTGAAGAGGACTATGTTAACACAAGCTAGGTACCTCTTAGTTTGCACTAGGACCATCCACATTGGGGTGCTGTGTGCACCAAAATGCTGTGCTGTTGCAATTCACACCCCCATAGTCCAACTGCATCAATGTAGCCTCGGTGGTTGTTATGGAAGAGGAGAAGGAGGATCTCTTAGTCTCCTCCAGGGACAAGGAGCAGGCAAAGAAGAATTCGTTGTTCAGACATCTGTATCTTCTTGAGTGTTCTCAACACTGATACTTGGGTTTTCTTGCCTCCTTGCATCATCTGTCACAGGAAGAAGAAACCACAAAGCTCTGTGAGGGCCATATGGGAAGGAAGTGCTTCAGAACCAAAGTATTCATGGCTGTGGTCAGTCAGTGACTGTGATGTCTCACTGGTTCTTCTAGTCCTTGGCTGCTGGGCTAGGGCATCAGTACTTTGTGGGTCTAACTGGATCAGTGAGCAATCTAGGATGGACTATGATGTTAAGAAAAAAATTAATTAATAAGCAGCAGATTTAAAACAAACACAAGGAAATATTTTTTCACACAACACACAGTCAGCCTGTGGAACTCCTTGCCAGAGGATGTTGTGAAGACCAAGACTATAACACGGTTAAAAAAAGAACTAGATACATTCGTGGAAGATAGGTCTACCATTGGCTATTAGCCAGGATGGGCAGGGATGGTGTCCCTAGTCTCTGTTGACCAGAAGCTGGGAATGGGCGACAGGGGATGGAGCACTTGATGGTGACCTGTTCTGTTCATTCCCTCTGGGGCACCTGTCACAAGACAGGATACTGGGCTAGATGGAGTATGGCTGTTCTTTCTCTTTTGAAGGTGGCAATCTGACTGGCATCAGGGATTGATCCACATTCATTATAAAGGTCAGGATGTGACCAGCTGTGTGTGTGTTTAAGGCCTAGGGAGTGCCTGTGAGAATCCAAAGGTGAACAGGGCAAATAGAAAGTTTTGTGCATTGAATCAGGTGTATTGTCAGTGTGGATTGTTAAGCCTCCAAGAATGAGAAGCCTCAGGAACTGCATCACCATGTGAGCCAGTGTCTCTGTCAGCTCCTCCAGAAAACTTGAGCTCTCTGTAGGTAATAGATCTGTGCTATTGGAATGTCTTATTGGGCTTGTCATTGGTCTCTCAGATTAAGTAGATGCACTCAAGGGATTTTGTTATAAAGGAGCTTCTTTTGCATTTGAAGCTGGGTGGCAATAACATTGGTGCTCCGCTGCTGGAACTGCCTAGTCTGGGTCTGTAGGGCCCTGTGTCAGCTGGAAGGATGAAATGATCCAGCTCCCAGCCTGCTGTGTCAGATAGCCAGGCTCTGGGGATGCAGACCACATCAGGATCTAATCCAAGCTGATAAAAGGCTTTTCAGCCACTAACCTTGCTTTGTTCAACACAAGCTTTGATCCTGAGGTGTGCCTGTGTCTGTAGTAATTTTGTGTGCAGTGGCTGAAACTCATTTGCACTGGATTGGTGGCTGGTGCCTAGAGTAATGCTTTCCAGAGGCTGGCTTGTATTTCTTGTGTGTCTTCCATGCAGGGCCGGTGCAATCATTTAGGCAAACCAGGCGGCTGCCTAGGTGCCTAGTGGTTGGGGTGCCTAAAAGCCTGCTCAGGTGAGGAGGTGGAGTGGAGGTGAGCTGGGGTGGGGGCCGTGGGAGGGCTCCCCACAGTAACCGGGGGGGCGCACAGGGGAACTGCTCCCCGCCCCAGATCACCTCCACTCTGCCTCCTCTGCTGAGCACACAGCCCCAGCTCTAATTCTCCTCTAATTGGTGCCACAAGTCTGGGAGGGGAGGAGAATTAGAGCGATGGCATGCTCAGCAGAGGAGGCAGAGCCGAGGTGAGCTGGGGCAGGCTCCCCAGGCGGGATTAGCTGCTGCAGGAGGGGCTCCCAGGCAGGGTTAGCTTCTGCGGAGAAGAGTCTCCCCAGGGAGGGTTAGCTTCTGCGCGGGGTGGGGGAGTCTCTCCGGGCGGGGTTAGCTTCCACATGTGTGGGCGGGGTATCTGCGGGCAGAGTTAGCTTCCGTGTGGGGGGGTGTCTCCCTGGGCGGGGGTAGCTGCAGGGGGGGGTAGCTGCTGCTGGGGGGAGAGTTAAAGGGTGGGAAGGTGACGCAAGGTGGAAGTTTCATGCCCTAGGCGAAACTTCCTTGCACTGGCCCTGCTTCCATGTAAATCTTGGATTGGAGTGGAAAAGTCTCATACCCATGAGACACTCCCACAGTCTTTTGTTCACATGAAGGCTACGTCTGCACTCGGAGCTGGGAGTGCGATTCCCAGAGTGACTAGACACACTCGCACTAGCTCTCATCGACTCAGCATGCTAAATATAGTGATGTAGCTACAGTAGCGTGAGCAGTGGCATAGGCTAGCTGTTCTGAGTATGTATCCGGAGGGCGGGGGATAGGAGTTCGCCTCCCCACAGCTCTTCATGGCTTTTGCATTTTTGCTTGGGTAACTCCAGGCCCTGGGTAGTCAGCTTCCTGAATTTCCCGGACACGGTTCCTCAAATCAGATATTGTGCTTGGACCCCTCGTCACTACTCCTAGTATCTATCCATTGATAAGTAGCTCTCTGCCCTTGAAGCCTTAGGCTTTGTTTGCAGTTGGAGCTGGGGGTGTGTGATTCCCAGCTCACGTACACACATTAATGCTAGTGCTGATCTGAGCTAGTGCACTAAAAATAGTAGCGTAGCCATGGTAGCATGGGCAGTGGTGAGCAGCGGCATGAACTAGCCACCACCACCCAGACATTTTTGAAAAGTTAGGTGCAATTTCCTGTATTTTAGAAGCTTTTCATATGTTTCAAAGTCAGAATGCTGTGCAATAAAAATAATGTAATAAAATAATCAATAATACGAGCACAGCCGCTGTTCATCTAGACTTCTGTGCTAGGATAACTTGCTAGTGCATCAGGTAACATACTGTGAAACCAGATGTGCATCAAAACCACAGGACCCCTAAATATATATGATTATTTCAGGTAGATGCAAGCATGAAGTATTCTAAAACCTAGCACTAGCATTGGGGAAAAACTTGTGGAGGCAGTGCTATCAATTCTATAATTAAGTTTGCATTCAGATTTGCAATTAAAGGAGGACTGAAAACCCATTATTTTACTATAAAGATTTTGAGGTAAACAAAAATCAGGTTATTCCCTCCTCTAAGCTCTGGTCAAATGGACTCCCATGCCCACTTACCATTCCTAACCAGGCTACAGAGACCCCATTGTCCTATGAAGTCACGTTGTCTGATATATAATATTGTTGCCATCTCATAATTTTATCACAAATTTTGATATTTGATGGTTTTTCTTAAAGTTACAGCTCCTGGAGTCATGTGAATAAGTGAGCCCCTCACTTTTTAAAAACGAAGGCTAAGTTTCTAGCCCTTGTGGTTACAGATAGAGCCTGAAAACACAAACCCTAAAGTCTCAAAAACCAGAAGACAAAGAAAAAGAACCCAAAAGGTATTTGTAAAAAAAATCCCATGAAATCTAAGCCGATATCGTGACTTTTTGGAGCCTGACTCATGATTTTGGAACTTTTGGGGTTGGCCACATGTCATGAGTATATTTTATTGCAATGTTGTGGCATCAAACTTGATATAAAATAATATAACAGAGTGCCTCTAGATCTCCCCTTTACTATTTTTAGTTTTTCTCTGCTTGAAAGTTTTCTTCTCTCCTTTTCTCTGACTCTTTTTTCCTCATTGTTTTTTAGTGTCTGTTTTTACCCTCCAATTAACTTCTCTCTTCTGATATTTTCCACCCTCTAAACTTCTCCATCCATCTTCCCCATTTTCCTCCTCCTGACCCTTTCCTAGAGCCTTCCTTGAAACTTCACTTTCTCTCTCTCTCTCTCTTTATAGTGCAAGCAGTGGGGCTAATGCAGGAAGTCACACCCAAACCTGGTTCTGGCTTCTCACTGGTCAAGGGATGAGTCTTAGGACAGAGTCTAGGGCTGGTTTTGTGGCTCATTCCTGATACTGATTGGTCAGGGAAAGGAGATGCTGGGTGGGGCCACTTGTCAGAACGGCTATGATGAGCCTCATTCACTCTCTGATGGATCTGCTCTGCATTTGTCTCTCCTGCAGGTTGAGATTTTGCGGTCTCACAGGCGCTTGCTGTGGGGATCTCTCCACTGTTCTCAGCAGGAGCCAGAGCCTGACAGACCTTGACCTCAGTTATAATTTTTCTCTGGGAGAGGCTGGAGTTCAACTGCTGTGTGAGAGACTGAAACATCCAAACTGCAAATTACAGATGCTGGGGTAAGTAATATTTGGTCTCCTCTGTGTATTTTCAGATGACATCTATGTAAAGTGCTTCACAGGGGCTGTAGCTGGTGTCTGCCCCCTGTAGGTATATGGAAAAACTGAGAGTTCAGTGTCTCTCCAGCACCATTGTCAATGTCTCACAACATGCACCCAGCCTGCCCTGTTTGGAAAATGGAAATATTAAGCAAAGGTGGGCCCACAGCAGATAGCTGGTAACACGGTCCCAGTGAATAAATATTTTATTTTTTTTAAACCAATTCTTTAATATTGGGCATTTTTTAAAAAAAAGAGCACTCTCTTACCCTTCCACTAACAGCCCATTTTAAAGATAACTTTAATGACTTTGACACCTTTATATATTAACTTTAAAACTTGTGACATTTTTCTGCACAGATTTAAAGCCTTCCATGGCATCAAAGCAGCTGAGTGCACATACCCCAGCCCAGTGAGTGGCACAAGCTGCCTCCTTCTGAGGCAGCTGTCAATCAGAGTGTGGTGGGTGGTGAGGTAGGAGTGATCTGTCACTAACACAACTTCCAGAGACCCCTTCTCTGCAGCACATTAGATCCAAAGCTGGTGGGGGGTGGGCACTGCACCAGGTTCACAAGGCCATTATTTCACCTTGTGCCCTGCTCCCTACAGTGTATTTCCCCGTGAGTTGTCTAGTCTACTGTGATGATGGCCCAAGTCATGGAGCTTCCACCCCTTCTGGGGGGAGACTATTCCATGGACTATTCCAGTAGATCTGTCAGAGCAGCACAGCAGTGAAGCAGACACACTTCAGTTGTGTATCTTCCCTCCCGCTCCCCCCCATATCACTCTCAGTGAGTTACTCGTTCCCCACCCTCCTCCGAGCTGTGAGGGAGAGATGGGGCTGTTGCCACCAGGGAGAGGTGCCACCATCACTCTCTGCAGGGCTGTGGGGGAGGAGAGGCCAGTCGTCACTGATGGTGGAGAAAAAACAAAGAGCTTTGAAATGAGTCCTGTCTACCTACATACTGACAGGCAGAGCTTTGAGATGGGGACAGAAGCAGCTCAGCCCTCCAGCCATGGGTCTGATGTTCTGGGGAAAGAGTGGGGGTCCCTGGATTAGGAGTTGGTGGCATTAACCCCAAACCTCCAGTGATAGACAGCAGCTGCAGAAACAGAAGGCTGATTTTGACATTCACTTTGCTGGTGCTTTTGTCTCGAAAATCTGCCCCAAAACGGCCCTGGGGAACATTTTGGACTGGAGAGCTTATACTGGCTCCATCTGCTTAGACCAGAAAGGATCCAGAGCTCTAGCAATGAAAACGTTTGAACTATTTTCCAGCCACGACCTTCCCACTCCCAACCCACTAAAAGTGACCCACAACCTGCCCCCTCCCTTTACTTCAACTGACCAGTCACTTGTGGAGTGCTGCGTAACCGACATAATGGGCCAGACTGTGCTCTCAGCTGCTCTGTATTTGCAAGTCTGCCTTTATTGACTGCAAGGGATTTGCTCCAGAGTTACACCAACATAAATGAGAGCTAAACCCTGCCTGACGGGTGTGCATGGAAAAAATCCACACTAACGGCCTTTTGTGTTTTTATTCCCCCTGGCCTCTTCCCACAGCGCTGTCGTCTCTCCCTGCACTCCCACAATAATAAATATTTCTAGACTCACACAGACATCTGTGAGGGGAACACAGTGCATGGGTCAGAAATGAATCGTTTTCCATTCTCTCTTCATTTCATGCAGGCTGGAGTGGTGCAGACTCTCAGCTGTATGTTGTGGGTTCCTCTCCTCTGCTCTCAGCACCAGCCAGGCCCTGACAGAGCTGAACCTTTCGGGGGCGAAGCTGGGAGATTCAGGTGTGCAGGTGTTGTGTGAGGGACTGAGACATCCCAACTGCAAACTGCAGAAAATACTGTAAGTACCGGCTGGTCTCCTCCCGTTTGTGCCTGCTAGCATGGTCGCTCTGGCTGCTGGGTTACCGAACTGTAATGCTTGTGCTCCCACCAGCCCCAGGCCCTGCACCTTCCACTCCATAGAAATATATGGCTGAAAGGGACCTCGAGAGGTCATCGAGTTCATCCCACAGTGCAGAGGCAGAATTAAGTAAACGTAGCCCATCCCTGACAGGTGTTTGTCTCACCTGTTCTTAAAAACCTCCAAGGACAGGGATTCCACAGTCTCCCTAGGTAACTTGTTCCAGGACTTTACTCTCCTTATAGTTTGAAAGTGTTTCCTAATATCCAACCTAAATCCCCCTTGCTGCTGATTCAGCTGATTACTTCTTGTCCTACCCTTGGTGGACATGGAGAACAATGGATCACCGTTCTCTTTATAACAACCTTTCATATAATTGAAGTCTGTTATGTTGCCCCTCAGCCTTGTCTTCTATAGACTAAACATGCCCAAGTCTTTCACCCTTTTCTTGTGGAGCTTGTTTACTAAACCTCTTTTCACTTTTGTTGCTCTCATCTGGACTCTAATTTGTCAACATCTTTCTTGAACTGTGATGCCCCAAACTGGACACAGTTCTCCAGCTGAGGCCTCACTGGTGATGAGTAGAATGGGACATTCACCTCCCATGTCTTACCTACGATTCTCCTGCTAACACGCCCTACAGTGATATTAGCCTTTTTCCAAAAAATACATCACACTGTTTACTCATATTCACTTTGTGATCCACTATAATCCCCTGGTCGTTTTCTGCAGTACTGCCCCCTAGCCAGTTATTCCCCATTTTGTAGTTGTGCATTTGATATTTTACCTTCCTAACTGCAGAACATTGCACGTCTCTATTTAATATGATAAATTTCAGACCAATCAAGATCATTTTGAATTCTAATCCTGTCTTCTAAAATTGTTTGTAACCCCTCCCCAGCTTGGTGCCATCTGCAGATGTTATAAGTGTGCTTGCCACTCCATCATTCAAGCTGGTAATGAAAATATTGAGCAGTTCCGGATGCAGGACAGACCCCTGAGAGACCCTGCATGATATATCCTCCCAGGGGTAGTTTCAGGCCAAATTTGCAGGACCAGCAAAGCTCTGAAGACTCAGCTGCAACAGCAAATGTCTTATTGAGAGTCGGGAAGAGGCAGCGTGAGCAGCAGGTGTATGGGGTGGTACCATGGTCCTAGCACTGTACGGCAGCAAGACTCTGGTAATCAGGAAGGATATTTCAGCAGAAGCAAATCTCAATCAGCAAAGCAAAACAACTTAAACACATCAAATCATAAACCACCCCAGCCTGAGGCTCGCTCAGCCTGGATTTGCAGCCATCTCAACCCACAGCCATTCTGCACCCACTGGCTCCCCAACAGCTGTTTTTATAGCCCTTTCCCTGAGCACCTGTGCAAGGACAGATTGAAAGAAGCCAGAATTAGCCCCTTACTCGCTGAGGGCCTGGGATGTCCCTAGCCCCTAAGTATTTGGCTAGTGGCACATGTGGCAGGAGCCATCCTTTCCTCCCTCCAGAATGGAAATGAAACCCTCTCCAGACAGATACCGACACCAGTGAGGGAACCACAGCCAACAGGGAGGAAACAAGTGATCACTTCCCTCTCTGTGTATTTGTCTCTTGTAGATTGGGTAGTTGCAGCCTCACAGCTGCTTGCTGTGGGGATCTCGCCACTATTCTCAGCACCAGCCAGAGCCTGACAGAGCTGGAACTGGCGGATAACAAACTGGGGGATTCAGGCCTGCGGCTGCTGTGTGAGGGACTGAAACACCCAGACTGCAAACTGCAGAAACTAGTGTAAGTAACCGCTGGCTTCCTGCAGTCTGTGCTTATTAACAGTGACCTGAGCTTTGTCTACTGAGGCATCTGTACTCCTGGCAGCTGAGGAAAACTGTTTTCTATCCTGAGAAAACTTAATCTTTCCCCCGTTCTGCATTGTGATCCCACTGGTTAGGGCACTCACCTGAGGTGTGGGGGGCACAGGTTAAAGTGACTGCTCTGCCTGATTTGGGAGGAGACGAAGCTGGGCCTCACACAGGCCAGGTGAATGCCCCAACCACAGGGCTACTGGCTATTCTAGGCTTGCTCTGTCTGTAGTTTTGCCTTGAAAGTCCAGCCTGGCTAAGAAAGACCTTCCTGACAGGACTTCCATCAACACCACGACGTTCCCACAAAAAGTGTGTGACTAATCTGCATTTTCTGATGGAAAAACTATGTCACTGAAAAAATCCCAAATGGTTCATCTAATGACCACCCAAAAACACCTACTCTCCTCCTGTGTACAGCTGAGAGACCCCACCATACTGTAGATTTGTCGTATTTTACTAGACAGAAGTTGGGTCACACGGAGCCTCTTCATGCCCCATAGATATTTTCTGTAGGTCCTCTGTTTATTGTACTCACTAAGCTTTGGTCCACACTAGAAAGTTAGGTCGACCCAGCTACGTCACTCAGGGGCATGAAAAATTTACACCCCCGAGACAGTTAAGCCGACCTAAACCCCAGTGTAGACAGTGCTAGGTCACTTACTGAGCATAGCATCCTGCTGGGAGCACATGGCTCCAGGATCTGCACTGGTTGCCCATTGGTCTCTGGGTGGAATTTAAGAGGCTGGTTCTGATCGATAAAGCCCTAAATGACCTGGGACTGGCCTACCTGAGGGATTGTGTCTGCCCCAACTGCAGTCAGCACGGGCACCTGAGCTGATTCCCCCTTTGTTATAAAAGAGAAGGGATGGTTGGCCTCTGTGAGGGCTCTGGGACTTTCCCTTTCCCGCAGTCCAAAATACCCCACATTTAGGGACCTTCTGGGCATGCTGCAATGAGCCTCTGTTTGATTGGGGTTTTAAAGAGGGTTGAGAAGGTGTTTTCTGTAGCTGAATGGATAAGTTCCTATTAGAATAATTAATTTAATGCTACTGGGGTTTTGGTTGTAGCTCTAATTGTGTGTTAGAGGTCTAGAGCAGGGGTGGGCAAACTTTTTGGCCTGAGGGCCACATCTGGGAATAGAAATTGTATGGTGGGCCATGAATGCTCACAAAATTGGGGTTGGGGTGTGGGAAGGGGTGAGGGCTGTGGTTGGGGGAGCGGGTTCTCGGGTGGGGCCAGAAATGAGGCATTCAGGGTGCGGGAGGGGATTGTGAGCTGCAGTGGGGAGTGGGGTGCAGGGGAGTGAGGGCTCCGGCTGAGGTTGCGGCCTCTGGGGTGGTGCTGGGGGATGCGGAGTTTGGGGTATAGAAGAGTGGTCTGGGCTGGGATTGAGGGGTTTGGAGGCGGGAGGACTCAGGGCTGTGGCAGGGATTGGGGTGCGGGAAGGGTGCAGGCTGGGGTGCCGGTTCTGGAGTGGGGCTGGGGATGAGGGGTTTGGCATGCAGGAGAGTGCTCTGGGCTGGAATGGAGGGATTCAGAGGGCAGGAGGGGGATCAGGGCTGGGGCAGGGGTGTGGGGAGAAGCTCAGGGGTGCGAGGAGAAGCTCAGGGGTGCAGGCTCCAGGTGGCACTTACCTCAAATGGCTACCAGAAGCAGCAGCATGTCCCTTCTCCAGCTCCTACACAGAGGCGCAACCAGGCAGCTCTACACGCAGGGCCGGCTCCAGACACCAGCATTCCAAGCTGGTGCTTGAGGCGGCATTCTGCAAGGCGGCAGCCCCCTTGTTTTGCCCCCAAGCAGCGTGCGAATTGCTGCCGTGGGGCGGGGCAGTCTGTGTGCCCTTAGCGGCAGGCGCATTTCGCGGCGGCACCGGCAGCTTCTATGTTTAGCTGTCCGGGGCAGCTTCAGCTAAACATAGACGCTGCCGCCGAATTGCCGCCTCCACGGAAACGCGCCTGCCGCCCTAAGGGCACATGGACTGCCCCCGCCGCCCAGGGCGGCAATTTGGCGCGCTGCTTGGGGCAGCGAAAACTGTAGAGCCGGCCCTGTCTACACGTTGCCCCATCTGCAGGCACCGCCATTGCAGCTCACATTGGAGCACCGGAGGAGGACATTGGAGTGCATAGGAGCCGGAGTGGGGCTATGCCGCTGCTTCCAGGAGCCACATGGAGTGGCCCCCAACCCCGCTCCCCAGCTGGAGTGCCAGAGCGGGGCCACGTGGCTGCTTCCGGGAGCCGTGTGGAACAGCCCCAACCCTGTTCCCCGGCTGCAGCACCAGAGCACGGCAAGTCCCAGACCCCACTCCCCAGTAGAAGCTTGAGGGCCGGCTTAAAATGGCCTGCGGGCTGTAGTTTGCCCACCCCTGGTCTAAAGCCTCATGTAGGGGTCTTTTTGTAATCTGAATCAAAGTGAAATGATTTCTCTATTGCTTCCAAATTAAGAATCACTTTAGAACAGGGGTCGGCAACCTTTCAGAAGTGGTGTGCCAAGTCTTCATTTTTTATTCACTCTAATTTAAGGTTTCACGTGCCAGTAATACCTTTTAATGTTTTAAGAAGGTCTCTTTCTATAAGTCTATTATATATAACTAAACTACTGTTGTATGTAAAGTAAATAAGTTTTTTAAAACATTTAAGAAGCTTCATTTAAAATTAAAGAAAAATGCAGAGCCCCACAGACTAGTGGCCAGGACCTGGGCAGTGTGAGTGCCGCTGAAAATCAGCTCACATGCCGCCTTTGGTACACGTGCCATAGGTTGCCTACCCCTGGTTTAGAGTTACACACAGGTATCAAGAAGGGGAAATGCAGAGGAAGAGGCATAAACAAGTCATCATTTTGCTCTCTGTATATCTTCATGTCCTACAGACTGGGGTATTGTGATCTCACAGTTGCTTGTTGTGGGGATCTGTCCTCTGTTCTCAGCACCAGCCTGACCCTGACAGAGCTCGGCGTAAGGTGGAACAACCTAGGAGATTCAGGAGTGCAGCTGCTGTGTGAAGGATTAAAACATCCAAACTGCAAATTACAGAAACTGCAGTAAGTACCAGATGGTTCCCTTTAGTCTGTGCCTGTTAACACTGTAGTTGGTGAGTTACACTCTGTTTATCAGGGTCACAATAACCTGCATAGAACCCAGCCATGGACCAGCCCCACTCTGCTCCCAAGGCAAAGAACAGAGACTCACTGATATCTTCATTGGTCACATTCTGCTAGTTAAACAACTGAATAATGAGAGAACTGCAGAACATAGGGCTAGAAGGGGCGACAATGATCAGCTGCTCTAACTCCCACCAAGATGCAGGAGTTCTGAGTACTGCAGTGGGCTCAGTCCCTGGGCCCTGTTCAGCAGGCAAAGTAGCTGGGTAATTGTCCTAAAGGGGCAGCCAAAGGTCCTCAATACAGGGTAATCCTTAGGTGGTGCAAAGCAGGTCTAACCACATTTTTGGCTCCTTCCACAGCATCCCTCCTGCCTCAGCATAGGAAGGCCAGAGAGGTTAGGAGGGGCAGGGTGGAGTGCAATGACGCTTCACCGGATCCTAGCCTGGCACAGCAGCTGGAGTAACTTAGAGCAGCCCTGAGATTCCTCTTAGTTATACCAGAGGCTGTTTTGGCCCCCATCTGGCCCAGGATCAGTGCAGTAGGAAGGTGGGTTACAGCCAATATCTTCTCCTCGAAGTCTCTCAGCAGTGCCAGATGTGAACTTGGTGCAGCCGAGGACAGAATCTGGTGGCTTTTAGCAAACCACAAATGCAGCATATTTTGACATTAGAAAACAATGATTTTACTCACTAAGGCAGTAACAACCCCACATGTGTGCACACTGCCCTGAACTGGAGCTGTCACTCCTGCTCTCCCAAAAGAGCTGGAAAGAAAAGGAAATTGAACATGGCTCTGTTCTCCCCAAAGGGCTGTAAACAGTAAATGTGAATAAATATCAACATTAATGTGTTTCCCACAAAGGGGCTGAGACTCCCCTCTGATCATTACCTATCATTTCACAGAATCATAGAAGATTAGGATTGGAAGGGACCTCAGGAGGTCATCTAGTCCAGTGGTCCCCAACCATTTTGTGACCAGTAGCACATTCATGTTTTCAGAAGAGCGTGGCAGGCGCCAACAATTTTTCAAGGCTTATTTTGTATTTGTACATTAAATAATACAAAAAAACATATTTAATATTACATAATATATCAAAACTCGATGCAATACTCAGGTGTAGCCTCACCAGTGCTGAAGAGAGGGGAATAATCACTTCCCCTTGATCTGCTTGCAATGCTCCTACTAAAATGCAGCCAATATATCATTGGCCTTCTTGGCAACAAAGGGCACATTTCCTGCTGAAGCTCATATCCAGCTTCCTCATCCACTGTAATCCCAGATCTTTTCTGCAGAACTGCTGCTTAGCCAGTCGCTCTCCCAGCCTGTAGCAGTGGCATGGCCAAATCTGCATTGTCACCCCAGCTACTGATAACACAGCCCAGTCAGCAAGTATGTCACTGAGAACGGGCTGTGGGCTGGGCACCCAGTGCCCTTTCTGGTACATCCTTCTCATGGCAGCTAATTCAAGGCTGGTCTGCAACCCCACCGGCCAGAGCTCAGCCTCCTCTGTCATCTCACTGGTCTCAGCATCCCCGTGCATTGTCGTCCTGTGGTCACTAAGCCTTAGCAATTGCCTCTCACCTCCTGCTTGCAGGCTGCTCCACCCCACATGTCCTGGTGCTGCTGCTCCCAGCCCCGCCAGCCACAGCCTGCTTC
The DNA here is from genome assembly GCF_016161935.1 of Mauremys reevesii. Lineage (NCBI taxonomy): Eukaryota > Metazoa > Chordata > Testudines > Geoemydidae > Mauremys > Mauremys reevesii. The sequence continues at coordinate 197,103 of NW_024100739.1, forward strand.
TCTCTGATCAGCTCTCCCCTTCCCACCTGCCTCCTGCCCTGGCTACTCAGGATACCACTGCCAGGCTTTCTGTCCTTGCTACCTGCAGCCTGCTGCTCACCCCACACACACACTGGCCCTCTCTCCTGCCTCCCAGCCTGATCCTCTTCTGTCCACAGGATGTCACTTCTTCCTCGTCATTCTGATTAACACAGCTATGCCCCCCCTACTGGTGAGATGCTAATCTAGGTTCTTCACTCTACCAGAATAACCCTAGCCCAGTGATCCCCCAACCTTTTTGTGACCAGTAGCATATTCATGTTTTCAGAAGAGCGATGGCCGGGCGCCAACAATTTTTCAAGGCTTATTTTGTATTTGTACATTAAATAATACCAAAAAATATATTTAATATTACATAATATATGAATCCAGAGACATGCCATGAGAAAAGCCACAAAGGACAGAGAACACCGTGCCTGCAGCCCTGGAGTACTCTTGTGCCCAGGCAGGCGCCCAGGGCCCCAGATTCTCCTCTCTCTGCTGGGCAGTAGGTGGGAAACCGCACCTGCCGGGGACTGAGAAACACCGTGCCTGCAGCCTGAGTTCTCTGTCCCTGCAGGTCCTCTGCTGGGCACTAGGCAGGCATTATTATAAATGCCTCTGTCGGGTGCCATGGCACCCACAGGCACCACTTTGGGGAACATTGGTTTAGTCCTTTCTCTTCCTACCATTCTAGCAGGGAACCAGTAGGGAACCAGCAGGTCATTACAGTGTATTGTTAGGACCATCCCACCCATTAGAAATAGCACCTGTAATAAGATGGCCAATGTTTGTATGTGGTGGGTCCTGCACTTTTCTTGGGGAGGGGCTAAGACACTACCCTTGCCCCTGCTCTTGGGTGCCAAGGGCCCCACTAGTGGCCCAGGGGAAGGAGGTAAGAGGAGGGAAGTGAAGGAAAGGGTCTGGGTTTTCTCCTCACTTTGAGTCCCTCTCAACCTCTGCAGGTTTCTTACCCTTCCCCCTTGGGTGGGGTTATCTCTCAGTCCTTAGATGTTGGAGGAGGGAGTCTCCCTTACTTTGGTTCTCTGATCTCTCAAATCTCACAACACACCTCCAAGCTCTAGTCCTCTCCTTCCTCCTCTTCCCCTGACTGCCTGAAGCAGGGGGTTCATTAGGTTCCTGATGGGGCCTAACTGACTACAGGTGCTACTAACCTGTGGGTAGCAACCCTCCCTAGTCTACAGGAACCACACCTTAATTAGCCTGAGGCTACCACTCTACCCCCTGCTCCCAGGCCCTCCTGTATCACACACCCCAATCTGCCTGTCCCTTCAACTCATCTGAACAATCGCATATAGAACACATAGTAACTGACACAACACCTGCACATGGTAAATTATTCCTCCAGGGCTTATAGTGTTTACAGAGAAGATTGGTGTGTTTCTAAGCCTGGGGATCCCACAGGGACTGATTGGCCCTATGTTTGCAATAACATTTTTATCAATGACCTGGCAGACAACATAGTATCACTGATAAAGTTTGCAGATAACACAAAATTGCAAAAGGGAAATAATGTAGAGCACAAGTTACTGCTACAGAGCGATCTGTGTTGCTTGGGAAATTGGGTGCAAGCGAACAATATGTACATTTTAATACAGACCAATAGAAATGTGTGCATCTAGAAACAAATAATTTAGGCCACACTTACAGGATGGGGAACCCTATCTTGGGAAGCAGTGACTCTGAAAAAGACTTGAGGGGTACGGTGGATAATCAGCTAAGCATGAGCTCCCAGTGTGTTGCTGTGGCCAAAAGGGCTAATGGCAGGGGCGGTCTAGCCATTTTGCTGCCCTAAGCACGCGGCACGCCACGGGGCGCTCTGCCGGTCGCCAGTCCCGCAGCTCGGTGGACCTCCCGCAGATGCTTGCAGAGGGTCCGCTGGTCCCGCGGCTCCGGTGGACCTCCCGCAGGCGTGCCTGCGGATGCTCCACCGGAGCTGCGGGACCAGCAGACCCTCCGCAGGCATGCCTGCAGGAGGTCCACTGGAGCAGCCTGCTGCCCTCCCGGCAACCGGCAGAGCGCCCCCCGCGGCGTGCCACCCCAAGCACACGCTTGGCATGCTGGGGCCTGGAGCCGCCCCTGGCTAATGGATGTATAAAGAGAAGAATCTCGAGTAGGAGTTGAGGTTATTTTACCTCTGTATTTGGCACTGGTGTGATGATGGCTACTGAAATATTGTGTCTAGTTCTGGTGCCCACAGTCCAAGAAGGATGGTGATAAATTGGAGAAGGTCCTGAGAAGAGCCATGAGAATTATGCAAGGATGGGAAAACCTGCCTTATAGTGACAGACTTCGATCTACTTAGCTTAAGAAAGAGAAGGCTAAGAGGTTACATGATCACAGTGTACAGGTACCTACGTGGGGAACAAATATTCGATAACGGGCTCTTCAGTCTAGCAGAGGAAAGTATAACAGGATCCAATGGCTGGAAGTTGAAGCTAGACAAATTCAGACTGGAAATAAGGTTCCGTGAGGGCAGCTAACCACTGGGACAATTTACCAAGGGTTGTGGTGGATTCTCTGTCACTGGCAATTTTAAAATCAAGATGGAATATTTTTGTCGACAAGCTCTGCTCTAGTTCAAACAGGAATTGTTTGGGGGACGTCCTGTACTGCAGGTCAGACCAGATGATCACAGTGGGCCCTTCTGGCCTTGGAATTTATGACTAATCTCAAAGGCTCCTCTCAGAGCACTGTGGTTTACTGTGCATGCCTAGAATGAAGACTGCTGATGCCAGCGAATGGGGCAAAAATAAGCAGTCATAAATCTTTGTATCTCTCTGGCTCCTGCAGACTGAGTGGTTGCCATTTCACAGCTGCTTGTTGTGAGGATCTCGCCTCTGCTCTCAGCACCAACCAGACGCTGACAGAGCTGATCCTGGGAGAGAAAACAATGGACAACTCAGGTGTGAAACAGTTGTGTGAAGGACTGAAACACCCAAACTGCAAACTGCAGAAACTGGGGTAAGTTACAAGTGGGCTCCTTTCACGAGTGTTTCTTTCACATGGGGCCAGGCTTTCGAAAGTGCTCAGCATGCAGTAGCTTGTGACTTCTATGATCAGATTTTCAGAAAAGCCAGCAGCACCCTGGATAAATGGGACTTCAGTCCCCTTGAACATCCAGCCCCAGTTGTGGGTGCTGAGTTCTTTGGAAAATCTGGCACATAGTGATATGATTTAAGCTCTTTCTCCTGGGGTCACAATGTTATTGTCCATGCACCCAAGAACTGGCACCTAGTCTCCTCCTGCAGAGAATGGAAGAGAGATCCACTGCTGTGATACCAGTAGAGCTGGGTGACATTTTTTGCTCAAATAGTAAATGTGCAGAAAAATGCAGTTTCAGGATGAAAATATTTGCAAATGGAGGTTGCATTTGGTGAATAATTTTGGCAGAATAAAAAGCTGGCTTTTTTAAACAAAAGATTTGTCTTGTAACTTTGAAACAATGTTTTGTTTAGAAATGTAGCTAATTTGATTAATTTGTTTTTTGAGGGTAAAAACACTTAAAAAGAAACTAAAGAAAACCACAAAAAGACCCGAATTTTTTTCAGATCAAATAAATTTTCATTTGGCACCAAAAAAATTGTTTGTTTGATTTCTTTTAACAACAACAACAACAAAAACCCTGAAAATTTGAGGTTTTGATTCAAAATGAACCTTTTCTTTTTTTTTCTTCAGTTCAGCCACCAATCTGAAAAGTGTATTATTCATGCGGCTTGACTAGCTTAAACATGGGATAATAAAGTGGCTGAGCACTTCAAAGGCAGCGTAGTTTTGTGTTAGAATTAGGGTGATCAGACAGCAAGTGTGAAAAATTGGGACAGGGGGTGGGGGGTAATCGGAGCCTATATAAGAAAAAGAGCTAAAAATCGGGACTGTCCCTATAAAATCGGAATATCTGGTCACTCTAGTTAGAATCTCAGTTATTTTACTCAGTAAGCAGGACTGAGAATACGAGTCGGGGGTGTTTCACAATTGAATTAAAATAGCCCTCCATGCAAATGATAATTTACCACCATTTCAACAAATAATTCTGGGACAAAGCCAAACAAAGAAAAAAAGAAAAAGGAAAAGAGGGAAAGGATACAAAGTCGATACTTAATTGTTTTTGTTTAATTTCTTTTTCTATCTATGATGGCAACCCTGTTTCTTCACTCTTCTCCTCCTCATCTTGGTTGTCTGTCTATTCAGTAGCTCATACAGATATTGGTAGGATTGGAAGGTCCAGCCGGCACCTTAGGCAACTGACATCTGCCTTTTCCTCCAGAACAATTTCAGGCAGTTTTAAACTGTTTTAAAGATCATCTTAGTTCATAAAAGCTACCAGAGTTTCAGCTTAAGCAGCATTTAAATCCAGCACACCTGGACAGCCGGACAGCTACAAGAGAATGTTTTGAAATTTCTATACCACTGGCCTGAAGGGGAAAAGGCAAATCTATAAAAGAGAGAGAACTAAAAGGACCAGAAATAAAGGAAGATAAAAGACTGATGGGAATTAAAAAATGGAAGTAAGTTCTGTGGAGCATTGAGATAGCAAATACATTTAAACAACATCCAGATTTCTACACAGTCCTAGACATCCCCCACACAGCCTTTGGTTCTGGGATGTTCCAACCAAAACACATGATGGCAGCTTTCAAAATGATTTAGATTTAGAACAATAACTTTATAGATTAATAACAATTCAGAAACAAATAAGTTCGCTGAAGTCTGTTTTATTGCTTATAAATGTCACATGCTGGCATCTCCCTCCCTCTAAGTGGGCCGAGAGTTACGCACGTCACTCAAGAGCAGCCTCTTCAGCAGGCAAGGACGGGCCTCGTCAGACTCCAAAGGGAATCCAGTGCAGATGGTGACTATCGGTGTGGACCAGAAATGTGTGGGATGGGGAAAGAAGATGGGCCCAAATAGTTATGTCTGAACATTCATTGCAATAGTCTTTTGTGTCCATTCCAGAGATGATTTCACTGAAACCAATGGTGTGTGGCTAACTCTGCTTCAAAGGGACTGTGTTCTCAGGCATTATGTCTAACACTTTTTCTTGACTTGTTTTTCCCCACAGCTTGAGCAGTGTCAATGTAAATGAAGAGACACAGAGAGAGCTAGATGCTGTGAAAAAGAGGAAACCTGATATGGTCATACATATATGGAAGAATTGGTGAGCAGGAGCCATTGCACCGACACTGCTCTGGCCTGGCTGTCGGCCTGCTAGCTGGGACAGCAGCTAGGGACAGGACCTGCCTCTTTTAAGGCATCTCTGGCATCACCAAGGACTCTGGATGCATATTCTCCTGCTGGTGTTAAGAGTGAGAACCTCACACTGTGGGGAAAATACGCTCCCGTTTTGTGAGCTTGTTGAATTTACACATTCAGCCTCCACAGGCGCAGGACTGGAAGAGACTGTCAGGTCTGTGAGAACCAAAGGCTTATTATGTGGAGCTGGTTAGGCTTTTTAGGTTCACCCACTGATATCTGCCCACATCCTCAAGGTTGTAGACCCCTGTTGCTTATTGAAAGAAATGTTTGGTTTCAGTTTTATAAATTGTATTAAAACTATTACACCAACAAACTGTATCACCAAAGTGAAGCTACTAATCGTACTACAAAACTAAATGAAGCACAGAGCAATGCAACTATCCAAACAAAATCAAACCCCAATTAAATTAGTCTCAGTGTTAAATCAAAACTATGTCACCAAATTAGTTACCTCATCAAATTAATAAGAACTGATTATTTGTTGTATTAATCCTAAAAATGATCTAAGAAGGTGACTGTTTGGGTTATGAATCCCAGCTAAAGAATTTTACCCAATCAACCAAATCTATAACTTGGTGCTGGGTCACTCTCTTAATACTGTAAGGAGTTTATTATTTAATGTCCGAACCACAAGCTCAGAGCCAATTACAAAGCTTTCTCCTGACATTTCAATGTGTGCTGGTGAACACTTTCCTCCCCTCACCCAGAGCTATTACAGTGTAGGCTTTGAAAAAACACACTCTGCTAAGCAGCAGTTTGACATCTCTTATTTAGCAATTTACAGCTGATAGCTTTGTTTCTCAGGCCTCAAACACACACAGACAGAACATACTTCAGCGAATGTCTTTGAGACTGTTTTAGGGCTACTTCTATCCGGGGAACTTTCTTTAAGGCGCCTTCCTGGTGTGGATTCTACTGGCGCTCGTACTCACATGCTGCATGTATGTACAAACCCAGGCTCTCACACCATCAGATTAGAGAATAAAAAGGGCTGGGACATCTCCCAGTTAATAAAACCAAGGCAAAAATAGAAAAAGGAAAAACAGGACATTTAACATAATGCCCACGCTTGTGCTGGGACTTATAAAACACAAAAAGTCTGTACACACTAAAAAAACCCTGACTGACAGAGCAGGAGGGGGAAACACTAACCCCCCTACCTTTTAGGCTTGATCCTGCTATGATCGAGGGTATATTCACCTATGTAATTTATATATAAAAATTTATATATATTTTTCCGACAGACGGGTAGGAGCACTGAGGACTCTAATCTTCTCCCTATTGCCCAATATCTCTATGACCGGGGGTGTGCACAACTGAATGATTGATCACTTTATACATATGATATACCCTTTAGAGCAGTATTTTCAACAATCACGGTGCATGTCCTCCCCCTTTTGCAATTCTCCAGCAACAAATGTTATGCTTATAAGAAGCACACGGGATTTTTTTTTAGGGGAAAAGGCAATACGCCGCGGATATTGGAGATACAACAATTAGCATATGCATTTAATTACACACATAGACACACTGTCCCGCTAGTCGATGTTACAGTTACCAGTTCAGAGGCTGTCTCAGTCTAGTGGCCAGCTAGGTTGATTACAAGTAGGGAGGACCCAGGTTCTGTAGGTCACGACACGATGCTCTGGGGAAGTCTTGGCAGGATGAACCCAAAATGTTATGGCAAAGAACCCTGTTTATATAGAGATTTTTGTTTTATTGAGACCAATGAGTTTTTCACCATTATGCTGTAATTAATTGCTGTTTGACAAGGGCTTGTTTTTTTAATTTTTTTTTTTTATTTTGTTTTTTATTAGTTTTTTGGGGAGTTACCCCATGCTGGTTTTGATTAGTTATTTTGTCCCGGTTGATAGGTACCCACCTTATTTTTTAAAGTTGTTAATTTGTCCTTTTTTGACATTTTAATAGGGGCATGTGGCAATTTTTTGGTATCTTTACATTGTTTTGGGGGTTTGTTTTAGAACATTTGGTTTGATAATGGCCTTGACAGTTATTTTTTTACATACACATTTTTTATTTACACACAAAACAGGATTGATTTACACAGAACATTTGAACAGGAACATTAAATTACAATGCAGGAGAAAACCATTATTGCATTCTTTTATTAATTTTAAAATGCTAATTTTAAACCTACAACAAAGTGGTGACCCCAAAGGTCTATTACTGCCTTGAAATTAGCTTTAGACACAAGATTCTGGCTGATGCAATTTTTACCAAAGGCCTGTTAGGCCATTCCTTTCTGCTTTCCGAAATAGTGGCTGGCAGAATATTGTTCAATTATTTATACTTTAATACATTTAATACATGCTACATTACCAGTCTTTATTTTTTTGTAATTATACAAAATACAAACCTAAGATTTTACTACTACAAGGCCACACAGGCCAAGGCCGGTCAGTGGCTGTATAGGCAGTGCCTAAACATCTGTTGGTAGAAGGATTGAGACAGAGGGGTTCTGAGGGTGGGAGGGGGATCAGGGCTGGGGCAGGGGATTGGGGCATGGGACCGGGTGCTGGCTCTATCTGGGGGTGCTGGCTCTTGGGTGGGGCTGGGGATGTGGGGTTTTGGGTGCAGATGGGTGCTCTGGGCTGAGATAGAGGGGTCCAGAGGGTGGGAAGGGGTTCAGGGCTGGGGCAGGGGTTGGGGTGTGGGGAGAGGCTCAAGGGTGCAGGCTCCAGGTGGTGCTTACCTCAAGCGGCCCCTGGAAGCAGAGGTGCAGCCAAGTGGCTCGGGAAGCTGCCCTGTCTGCAGGTGCCATCCCTGTAGCTCCCATTGACCATGGTTCCTGGCCACAGGAGCTGCGCGGCGGTGCTTGGGGCAGGGGCAGCATGCAGAGCAGTGCCCCCTAGCTGCCCCTACATGTAGGAGCCAGATGGGGGCCATGCTGCTGCTTCTGGGAGTCACACGGAGTGGCCCCCGATCCAGCTTCCCAGCTGGAGTGCCGGAGTGGGGCAAGCCCTAGATCCTGCTCCCCAGTGGGAGCTCGACGGCTGGATTAAAATGGCTGGCGGCCCAGATCTGGCCTGCGGGCTGTAGTTTTCCCACCCTTGCTCTAGGCAGTCCTTCACACCGACCCCAGGGATAGTGAGCTTCAGGGTGCGAATCATGTCTAAAGCTGGGCCCCTGAGGCTCTCTACTAGACATCTTCACTCTTCTGTGCCTGGTATGGCCCACTCCTGCAGCATTTCAATGGTATGTTCCAACCAGGGTTCACACTCCTCTTCCCCAGGTATTGTGATGGGACCCCAGCAAATAACCTTAACTTACGATAGGAGCTTGATGTAGCATGGAACAGCACAACCTTTTCCAATGCTTGCCCCAGTGCTTTTTCCCAATCATCGGCCAAGGCTGCAGCCCCCAAGCTAGGAGCTGCTGAGTCAGAGCCCAACAAACCTGACTTATTAGCTATTATACAGAGTACTTTCCTCAAATATAAACACAATTGTTTTCCCAACTTAGTGAATCACTCACCAGGTGCTTACGAGCCCCCCCAAAATGTAACCCTTCCGCTAGGTGGAGCCAGGTTCATAGAATCATAGAATCTCAGGGTTGGAAGGGACCTCATGAGGTCATCTAGTCCAACCCCCTGCTCAAAGTAGGACCAAACCCAACTAAATCATCTCAGCTAGGGCTTTGTCAAGCCTGACCTTAAAAACCTCTAAGGAAGGAGATTCCACCACCTCCCTAGGTAACCCATTCCAGTTCTTCACCACCCTACTAGTGAAAAAGTTTTTCCTAATGTCCAACCTAAACCTCCCCCTCTGCAACTTGAGACCATTACTCCTTGTTCTGTCATCTTCTACCACTGAGAACAGTTTAGATCCATCCTCTTTGGAACCCCCTTTCAGGTAGTTGAAAGCAGCTATCAAATCCCCACTTATTCTTCTCTTCTGCAGGCTAAACAATCTCACTTCCTCAGCCTCTCCTCATAAGTCATGTGCTCCAGCCCCCTAATCATTTTTGTTGCCCTCCGCTGGACTCTCTCCAATTTATCCACATCCTTCTTGTAGCGTGGGGCCCAAAACTGGACACAGTACTCCAAATGAGGCCTCACCAGTGCTGAGGTTGAATATCTAGGGGTTCCTTTCCATTGATCCAACACCCTTGAGGGTATGCAGCCATTTGTGCACACACATGCCATCATATTTTTACAGAGCTCAGACATTTGAGCCCTTTTTTTTCCCAAGGTTCTTTAAACTGAAAGTGACTAGCTCCTTTGGGACAGGTTAAGCACAGTCCTTTTCTGTATTCCCACAATAATTGCAAACATTGGTAACTATATTTCACTACCCTGCATTCAGGACTAAAATAATTTGTGACCCAACACCAGCTAAATCCATTACAATGAGCAAAACACCGGTTCATCAGCTGAATATCTATTAAATCTAAGCAAAGCAGGAGCAAACTGTATTTACCTAAACACACCCAGGGTGTATCACCTAGTCTTGGGGACTTGCTGCTCTTCAATTTATCAATTTTCTGCAACACTTCCTCCTTTGTTATTTCAGGTTGACAGTTCCTCATCTTTCTTCCTGCAGGTCCCCCCAAAGAGATTCCCCACCCTTCTTCTCTAAGCAGCCCCACAAACTCTATCTTGCAATTCTCCTCTGTCCCCTCAGCTTCCCAGGATTCTAAACTTCCCCTCCCACTCCAGTAGTTATGGATTGTGCTGCCCCCACGTGACCCTCACTTTGCACTGGGGCAGCATGTGCTCTGGGGACTCACCCTGGTGTCACTAATGTAGATGATCTCTGAGCGAATGTCTTAATGGAGATGGGCCCTTAGACACAGCTCTGATGTCCCCAAGGAAAATATCAACCAATGATTTTAGCAGAAACCACAAACTCCCAGCTCTAGTGATTGGTTTTCCCTTTGAAGGCATCTTCACACCACAGGGTTACAAAGCTATTTATTGTTTATAGTGAAAACTCCCAAATCATTGGTGATCGGACATTTAACTGCCAGAGTCACAAGTGCTCGTGTTTAACCAGTCAGCCTGCAAGAAACCCTTTAATGACTCTGTGCAGAGCACCAGTGCGCAGAGCAGAGCTAATCCAGTCAGAGAGTTACATAGTCCTCTGTATGTGGCACTGGAAAACTGTGGAAAACATACTGTCATAGAGAAGGTTAAGGGGTGGCTTGATCAGTTTATAGGTACCTACATGGGGAACAGAAGTTTGATAACAGAGGTGTCTTCAATCTAGCAGACAAACGTGTAAGAGGAGCCAATGGCTGGAAGTTGAGGCTAGATAAATTTGCACTGGAGGTAAGGCACACAGTTTTAACAGGGAGGGTAATTAACCACTGGAACAACTGACCCAGGATTGCACTGGATTCTCCATCACTGGCACATTTAAAATGAGGAGTGGCTATTTTTCTAAAAGACTTGCTCTAGATCAAGCACAGGTATTGGACTCAAAGCAGGAATTAATTCAAGGATGTTGTGTTGCCTTCTGCATGAGGTAAGACTAGATTGTCACAACAGCCCTTTCTGCCTTACATCTGTGAACTGTGAAACCAGATATTGGGAATGCCAGTGCCCTGGGGTTTAAGGGTGGGGCAGTTTCTTTCCCAGGAAAATGGGAGACAGAGCTAGGGGCAGGGAACCATGGGCCTAGGTTGTTTATTGGGAAGGATGGGACATCCCCTGAACACACGGAAGCCCTGTCCTTGCCCTGGTCTCTACCTATGAATGATTGGGCCTATGACTGTGATTTCCCTCCCTTGTGTAACTTGTGGGCTGGCTCAGTGGAGGCTACTGTTTGAGGTGCTGGGATATGTGCACAGAATGACAGGGTATGACATGGAGGGGTGATGTGTGATGTCCCTGAATGAATGGGTGGAAAATGAATGGGTGCATGGAGCATGCTTCTCCCCTGGATCTGCACCAGCACAGAACCCACATTTTAGCATGCAAAGATCTTGCCCCGTCCCTCCTAACAAGCATTGGCTGTGATCTGTGGCGGGGGGGGGGGGGGGCTCACTTTAGCAGCTGATCAACTGCTCAGAAGTTTAGCCACTTTTTGATCCCTCTCCCATCTTCTTCCTACACCAGTCCTCATTGAGTGTCACATGCTGCCTGCAATCAAACACCGTCTGTGGGGATGGTCCTCTATATTGCACAAAGCAGAGAGATTGGGATTGCCATGGACTATGTGCCAGGCAATTATCGTGTACAGAAAAGGCAGGGAGGGAGGGGAGCATGAAAAGGGACACAGGTCTCAGCAGGGGCACAGGGAGCAGGACAGCCATGCAGCAGGGCACACTCTCTATCCTTTGCAAAATGCAGCTTGGGTCTCCCATCTTCAGGTGCCACCAGATGCTCTTTGTCTGCAGCTTAGAAGAGGTGCCCTCAGCCTGCCAGACTGCACAGAACATGGGACACCCTGGCCATGGGGATGTTCTAACACAGCCATACATACAGTGTATGATAAAATATGTGTATCTGAAAAAGTATAATAGATTTGAAAAGTATGAACATAGACTAGCTTCCTTGCTTCCTTATACAGCTGTTTTTTATGATGTCAATAATAATAATTTCAAATGATGATTTGTAAGCAAAGTCTAAATGAGCTCTCCCTGACAGCTAGTGATGAGCTGGGGCTGCGGGGATAGGGTTCAGGGCCAGATTATATTTACATTCATACCTAATCTACCTAGGTATCCAGCAAACAGAGCTGTGTTGTCCAAGTGATTTTTCACTGGGGTTGGGTTACAAACCACTTGAATGTGGGGGTAAGGGGGGATGAAATGTAGTTCTTATTGTATGAGTAAAGGACAATAGAACTGTACTTAGCCTGTGATGATTTGAAGGCATCAAGAGAGAGGGTGGGGACCTGTCCCTCTCCACTGTTTAAAGACAGAGCTGATTAGGACGAGCGGACCTGCCGCAGTCATGCGTGCCGGCGGGAGCTCCACCGGAGCCAAATGCCGCCCCCCCGGGAAAGGGCCGCCCCAAGCGCCTGCTTGGCGCGCTGGGGTCTAGAGCCGCCCCTGCCTGTGGGTACAGTGTTTTTGTGTAAGAGACAGCCCAGACTGCACTAGCAGCAAGGTTCCCACACTGAGAGCTCAGCTGAAATCACTGAGAGCTGGTGGAACCTCAAGAGACCAACTCGCAGAGGTCACAGTGGTAGGTGACAGCAGAAGGTGACTGTGCAGGGCCATTGGCAACAGAGTGGTGGGAGTGAACGGTGGCACAACGAACAGCCATGGCCAGAGCAAACTCTGCCTTCTTGCCCCCCACCTGGAAGGTGTACTCACGTGAAAGCACCTCTGAACTCTGAGTCTCCACTGACCAAGGACAACACCGGTGAGTGGAGTGCGGTGGAGGGAAAAGTGAGGGGCATGTTAAATAAACATTTGTTTGTTGGACTATATTTAGTCACTTTGCTCCAGAATGCTAGATTTGTGACTGGGAATGGAAACTTATATAAATATGTTTCCCAGTAGGCCAAGATTTTTAAAATGCAGTATTTGCCGAGGTTGTTATCTCATATTGTTGCTATCTTGGGAGGTCATTATGTTGGGGAGTTTCTGTACTAAACATTTTTATTATAATTAATTTTTACATAAGAATGGTCAGACCCATGGTCCATATAGTCCAGTACCCTGTCTTACAACAGTGGTCAGGGCCAAGTGCTTCAGAGGGAATGAACACAGGTCATCATCAAGTGATCCATCCCCTGTTGCCCATTCCCAGCTTCTGACAAACAGGCTAGGGACACTCAGAGCATGGCGTTGCATCCCTCTCATCCTGGCTAATAGCCACAGATGGACCTGTTCTCCAGGAATTTATCTAGTTCTTTTTAAAATCCTGTTATAGTTTTGGTCTTCACAGCATCCCCTGGCAAAGAGTTCCCTGGGTTGACTTTATATTGTGTGAAGAAATACTTCCTTTCGTTTTTTTTAAATCTGCTGCCTATTAATTTCATTGGGTGACTGCTAGCTCTTGTGTTATGTGAAGGATTAAATAAAATTTCCTTATTCACTTTCTTCGCACCAGTCAAGATTTTGTAGACCTCTATCATATCCCCATTAGTCATTTCTTTTCTAAGCTGAAAATTCCCAGTCACTTTAATCTCTCCTCCTGTTTCATACCCCTCATCATTTTAGTTGTCCATCTCTGTACCTTTTCCAATTCCAATATATATATTTTTAGGATGAGTGACCAGATCTACACACACTATTCAAGGTGTGCACGTACCATGGATTTATATAGAGGCAATATGATATTTTCTGTCTTATTATCTATCCCTTTCTTAATGATTCCCATCATTGTTTGCTTTTGTGACTGTTGCTGCACATGGAGTGGATGTTTTCAGAGATCTATCCACAATGACTCCAAGATCTCTTCCTTGAGTGTTAACAGATAATTCAGATGCCATCATTTTGTATGTGTAGTTGAGATTGCTTTCCAATGTGCATTACTTTGCATTTATCAACATTGAATTTAATTTGCCATTTTGTTGCCCAGTCACCCAGTTTTGTGAGATCCCTTTGTAGCTCTTCGCAGTCTGCCTGGGACTTAACTATCTTGAATAGTTTTGTATCATCTGCAAATTTTGCCACATCACTGTTTACCCATTTTTCCCAGATGAATATGTTGAATAGGACTGGTCCCAGTACTGATCCCTCAAGGATACCACTATTTATCTCTCTCCATTCTGAAAACTGATAATTTATTCCTACCCTTTGTTTCCCATCTTTTAACCAGTTATTGATCCATGAGAGGATCTTCCCTCTTACCCCATGATGGCTTACTTTTCAAAAGTCAATTTAAATTAAACACATTTTTTTTAAATTATATATTTTTTTAGAAATCTAGATCTGTTATGTGTTTTGGTGTAACTTGCATTTTCCTTATGTTAAATTTGTATTATCCTAACAAAACATTTACTTTCTTCACATCAGTCAAGATTTTAAAGACCTTTAGCATATCCCCCCTTAGTCATCTCTTTTCTAAGCTGAGAATTCCCAGTCATTTTAATTTCTTCTCCTGTTTCATACCCCTAATCATTTTAGTTGCCCATCTCTGTACTTTTTGCATTTCCAGTATGTCTTTTTTGGGATGAGGTAACCAGATCTGCACACAGTATTCAAGGTGTACATGTGCCATGGATTTATATAGAGGCAATATGATATTTTCTGTCTTATTATCTATCCCTTTCTTAAAAAAGCAAAGGTTTCAGAGTAGCAGCCGTGTTAATCTATATTGCAAAAAGAACATAAGCTTTCGTGGGCTACATCCGATGAAGTGGACTGTAGCCCACGAAAGCTTATGCTCAAATAAATTTGTTAGTCTCTAAGGTGCCACAAGTGCTCCTGTTCTTTTTAAAAAAGCAAACAGAATGTTGGGAATCACTGACTGCCGCTGCACACTGAGTGGATGTTTTCAGAGAACTATCCACAATGACTGCAAGATCTTTCTTGAGTGTTAACAGCTAATTCAGACTCCTTCATTTTGTATGTATAGTTGAGATTGTTTTCCAGTGTACATTACTTTGCATTTATCAACATTAAATTTCATCTGCCATTTTTGTTGCCCAGTCACCCAGTTTTATGAGATCCCTTTGTAATTCTTCACAGTCTGCCTGGGACTTAACTATCTTCAATAGATTTGTATCATCTGCAAATTTTGCCACCTCACTGTTTACCCATTTTTCCAGATCATTTAAGAATATGTTGAACAGCACTGGTCCCAGTACCGACCCCTCAGGGATACCACTATTTATCTCTGTCCATTCTGAAAACTGGTAATTTATTCCTATCCTTTGTTTCCCATCTTTTAACCAGTTACTGATCCATGAGAGGACTTTCCTCTTACCCCATGATGGCTTACTTTTCAAAAGTCAATTTAAATTAAATACTTTTTTTTAAATGTATTTTTTTTAGAAATCTAGACCTGTTATGTGTTTTGGTGTAACTTGCATTATTCTTATGTTAAATTTGCATAATCCTAACAAAACATTTACTTTATTCATATCTCTTTTATATATCTCATTAGTCCTGACACCCCACCCTGTAAATTCGAACACCCCCCCTAATTTCAATTCCTGGGGAAACCACTGCCCCCCATGACAAACTGAGGAAGACCTCCCCGAGCTGTGTCTGAATCAGAATCAGAGGCTTGTCAGCTACAATGCCTCCTCACCAATATCACTTCTTGCTCTGGTGCTTAATTCTCAGTTTTAAGATCCAGGGCATTTAAAATACTGTGCACTGACTTGTCCTCCTTATTGCAGCAAAAACTCCAGCTGGTTCTTCAGGGTCACCGGCAGTGCAAATCTGCTTCCTCCACCTTCATAGATGACCAAATCCCTCCATTCAGCAGTATGTGATCCACTGGGCCTTGCAGGACGATTGGCTAGTAAACTTTTCAGTTCACTGACTCACCTGCCCAGCGCGAGGGACAAAGTATTGGGCTATGGGTGCCATCGATGGCCCTGCACAGTTCGGAAACCCCATTCTCTGAAAACCAATTAGTAGTGCTGGAACTTTTCTTATGACACCCACCTGTGGGTACATCAGTGTTCACTGCCTCACAAACCTGCACAGCCACAACCCTGACAGTGGATGGGTCAACCCCAAAGTGGTTTACAATGGACCTATAGCTGTCTGGTGCAGCCAGCGTCCACAAGGTAATAGTATCAGAGGGGTAGCCGTGTTAGTCTGGATCTGTAAGAGCAGCAAAGAATCCTGTGGCACTTATAGACTAACAGACGTTTTGCAGCATGAGCTTTCGTAGGTATCCGACGAAGTGGGTATTGTTAGGGACTTTAACCCCAACAGCGAAATTCGTTGTCTGTTCAGCTAGAGAGACAGTCAACACCAGCAAGATCCCATCAAAAGCCTTTTATTGACAAGTGCACGCATCAACAAAAGGCCGCTCGTCTCCAGTGAGAACCAGGGCCTTTTTACAGCTTAGCATTAGCCTATATAGACAGTTTTATTACGTCATACATCACTCACTTGAGCAAAACCCACCCCCCTTTGTTTAACAACTTAAAACTAGACACTTTTAATATACACACATGCCTAGACTTTATGTCTACAACTTTAGATTATTAATTATATCTTAACAACACCCAAAAGTTAGAAATACAGGGGAGTTTTTAAACAAACCTATAACTCAACCAAAAAGTTAGAATCTGAACCGTGGGATGCTAGAGTTCCTTATCAGCTCTTCAAACACTGTCCTTAGCACAGCTAATGGCATGCCAGCAATGCAATCCCTGGTTTATCTCAGGCTTGTCTCACGTTTTCCAGGGCTCTGTTAAACAATACTGCTTTTCAATACTTTTCCACTCTGGGATTATCAAAACCTTTGCTAGCCTGATTTCAGTCAGGTTAGCATAACTGTTTTATCTGCTATATTTTCATTCAGGCCTAACAGTATTCACCCACGAAAGCTCATGCTGCAAAACGTCTGTTAGTCTATAAGGTGCCACAGGATTCTTTGCTGCTTTTACACAAGGTAATAGCCACCCACTTCTGAACTGGTGCGGCTTCCCTGAATCAAGTGTTCTGGTGCTGGAGAGTTGGCACAAGCTCATCACAGAGCTCCATGTAGGTCTATTGCCTCATTCGGCACACAACTTACACCTTACCATAGGGTGCTGGTTCTCCTTCACCAGATGTGACAGTCACTAGAAGGACGCACCGTGACAATACAGGCATTCACATAACTATACCATGTGGGCAGAATTGACTTGTCAGTGCCCCACAGGGTCAGCCATCTTCAATGTGTCAGAAAATGCTGGGGCAGAATTCCATCCAGCAGCTTGCTGAGCACCCACTTCACTGCATAACCATTTATCCCTCAGTAAGGAATGGGAGACGAACCAGATCATCATCCAATTGCTCCATGTCTTCTACCCAGTTCTGTGGGGAGTGACAATCAGAGAGTGACATGATCAAGAACTGCCACAGGCAAGCATGTGAAGGTGGAGGACAGTACCAATATCCCACAGCAAAGTGGTTCTTGTAGTATCTCCCTGTGACACACAGAGCCCTGAGATACCACCCCTGAAGTGGCAGGGCTATTGCTGTGTACTTACAGTGGCAGTGTGGCCACAGGGCTATGCATGTACACAGTGTTATACCTGTTTCCATCAACGCATAGGTGGGTTTTTGGTCATGAGTAAGTGATGCAAATGGGGGCATAGTCTTAGCGTGAGGGGAAAAAGCTCTCGCCAACATAAGCTCCAAATCAGACCAGTCACATTAAAAAAAAAAAAAAGGACCAATGCTGGTGTGACGTGGTGATTACTCTAGAGGTCACTTTCCCACATAAAGCTGAATCCAAAGCCCAGGAAAAGATTCCCTTTGATTCAGTGGGCTTTGGAGCAGACCCATAAAGCCAATTCATGCGCCACTGAAGTCAATGGGAGTTTTGCAGTCAGGGCGGGCTTAAGCCAGTGCGGGGCCCGATTCTTGGGGCATGTACTCTCCGGGTGGCACTTCGAATTTGCGGGGTTCCGGCCGAGGTAGCGGGGATGCGGGACTTCCGCCAGGGGAACTGGGCTGCGGGGTTGCGGTGCTCCGGCCGGGAGAGGGGGACCGCGGGATTGCAGGGCTCCGGCCGGAGTAGCGGGGCCGTGGGACATGCAGCGCTCCAGCGTGGGGAGCGGGACCGCGGGGTCCCTGGGCTCTGACCGGGGAAGCGGGAGGGCGGAGTTGCGGGGCTCCAGCCAGGAGAGCGGGACCGCGGAGTTAAGGTGCTCCGGCCGGGAGAGCGGCGCTGCGAGGTTGCGGGGTTCTGGCCAGGGTAGCGGGACCACAGGTTTGCGGGGCTCCGGCTGGAAAAGCAGGGCTGCAGGGCTCCGGCCGAGGTGGCAGGGCTGCGGGAGTTGCCGCGCTCGGCCGGGGAAGCGCGACCGCAGGGTTGCTGAACTTCGGCCGGGAGAGCGAGACCATGGGGTTGAGGTGCTCCGGCCAAGGGAGAGGGACCGCGGGGTCTCTGGGCTCCGGCCAGGGGAAGCGGGACGGCGGGTTGCGGGGCACCGGCCAGAGGAGCGGGGCCACGGGATTGCGGGGGGTCCGGCCGTGAGAGCGGGGCAGCGAGTGTTGCCGCGTTCGACTGGGGGAGTGGGACCGCCGGGTTGCGGGGTTCTGGCTGGGGTAGCAGGACAGCGGGAGTTGCGGCACTCGGGCGGGAGACTGTGACCGGGGGGTTGCGGGGCTCCGCCCAGAAGAGCAGGGTTGCGGGCCTCGGGCTGCGGTAGCGGGGCCACGGGACTTGCAGCGCTCGGACAGGGGAGCGGTACCGTGGGGTTGCGGGGTTCCAGCTGGGAGAGCAGGACTGCGGAGTTGCGGGGCTTCCGGCTGGGAGAGCGGGTCCACGGGGACTGTGGGCTCTGCCAGGGGAGCGGAACAGCGGGGTTGCAGGCAGGGCCGGCTCTAGACCCCAGCGCGCCAAGCGCGTGCTTGGCGCGGGGTCCCACGGGAGAGCGGCAGGCAGCTCCGGCGGACCTCCCGCAGGCATGCCTGCGGAAGGTCCGCTGGTCCCGCGGCACCAGTGGACCTCCTGCAGATGTGCCTGCGGAGGGGCTGCGGGACCAGCAGCCCCTCCGCAGACATGTCTGCAGGAGGTCCACCGGCGCCGCGGGACCGCTGACTGCCAGAGCGCCCCCCGCGGCGCGGCGCCCTGCTTGGGGCGACGGAAATCCTAGAGCCACCCCTGCTGCCAGGGGGCAGCACCCCAGCTAAAGGGGCACCGGGTCCAGGGAGGGGCACGGGGACCAGAGGACAGGTGGATCACTGGCCTGCAGAGGGTGCTCTGGAGCTGGAATGAGCTAATTCCCAGAAGTCACCAGCAGGAGGCGCTGCAGGGGTGAGTCTGCACCTCTACAGGCTGTTTAAACGAGGACGCTTTTACTCATGCGTTGGTTCAGTCTATATTATATTGCCATTGTTATCTTGGTGAAAATCCCTGTTTCACCACTCAGTGCTGTGCTGATCAGAGTATTGAAAGTCATTAAATTAAACTGCATTAAAACAAAACTCATTTCATGCAACTTCAGGGTCAGTGAAAGTTCTCAGCTATAACATTTCCTAAAGAAGCCAACAACATATCTACCCAGATATCTACCTACATGAATGATGATTCCACCCACATGATAATTAGTTGCTGAAATTTGATTCAAATCCTGCATGGCATGTTTAGAAACAAGGGTTCCAAAAAAAGGAGACACCTCATTAAACAGAAAATGTTGATGCTCTGATGCATTTGTGGTTGTATTAAAATTGAATACGGTAACTTTAAATGTTGGGCAGGGTTCCTGGGCGTGCTTGCATGCTAGGGAGCTCGGTAGGGCATAAGAACATAAGAACGGCTGCACCGGGTCAGACCAAAGGTCCATCTAGCCTAGTATCTGTCTACCGACAGTGGCCAATGCCAGGTGTCCCAGAGGGAGTGAACCTAACAGGCAATGATCAAGTGATCTCTCTCCTGCCATCCATCTCCACACTCTGACAAACAGAGGCTAGGGACACCATTCTTACCCATCCTAGCTAATAGCCATTTATGGACTTAGCTACCATGAATTTATCCAGTCCCCTTTTAAACATTGTTATAGTCCTAGCCTTCACAACCTCCTCAGGTAAGGAGTTCCACAAGTTGACTGTGCGCTGCATGAAGAAGAACTTCCTTTTATTTGTTTTAAACCTGCTGCCCATTAATTTCATTTGGTGACCCTTAGTTCTTGTATTATGGGAATAAGTAAATAACTTTTCCTTATCCACTTTCTCAACATCACTCATGATTTTATATACCTCTATCGTATCCCCCCTTAGTCTCCTCTTTTCCAAGCTGAAGAGTCCTAGCCTCTTTAATCTTTCCTCTTATGGGACCCTCTCTAAACCCCTAATCATTTTAGTTGCCCTTTTCTGAACCTTTTCTAGTGCTAGAATATCTTTTTTGAGGTGAGGATACCACATCTGTACACAGTATTCGAGGTGTGGGCGTACCATGGATTTATATAAGGGCAATAAGATATTCTCCGTCTTATTCTCTATGCCCTTTTTAATGATTCCTAACATCCTGTTTGCTTTTTTGACCGCCTCTGCACACTGCGTGGACATCTTCAGAGAACTATCCACGATGACTCCAAGATCTTTTTCCTGACTCGTTGTAGCTAAATTAGCCCCCATCATGTTGTATGTATAGTTGGGGTTATGTTTTCCAATGTGCATTACTTTACATTTATCCACATTAAATTTCATTTGCCATTTTGTTGCCCAATCACTTAGTTTTGTGAGATCTTTTTGAAGTTCTTCACAATCTGCTTTGGTCTTAACTATCTTGAGCAGTTTAGTATCATCTGCAAACTTTGCCACCTCACTGTTTACCCCTTTTTCCAGATCATTTATGAATAAATTGAATAGGATTGGTCCTAGGACTGGCCCTTGGGGAACACCACTAGTTACCCCTCTCCATTCTGAGAATTTACCATTAATTCCTACCCTTTGTTCCCTGTCCTTTAACCAGTTCTCAGTCCATGAAAGGACCTTCCCTTTTATCCCATGACAGCTTAATTTACGTAAGAGCCTTTGGTGAGGGACCTTGTCAAAGGTGTTCTGGAAATCTAAGTACACTATGTCCACGGATCCCCTTGTCCACATGTTTGTTGACCCCTTTAAAGAACTCTCTCTATATATAGGGCAGCACACAATCGGAGTGTAGCAGCAGCCAGTCAGCAGGTACCCAGTGAGTTGTGCCTCTCTGTTATAGGCAGTAGCCTGCGTTCTCTTCCTCTGAGTTTTGGGTTCTTACGTGTTGTTGTTCTGGCTCCTAAGAAACAAATTAGCAAGACTTTGCGAACATCCAGCAAGAGTATTTTATATTTTCTTTAACTTGTCTGCTTGTGTGCCACAAACCGTGAAAGGCACAATCTCATCCAAAATAAAATACACTTATGAAGCCAAATGTCCTTTTGAAACAAAAAATGGAACCATTTCATTCTGGTCAGGTTGATCTTACTGAAGCACTTCACTTTTCCTTTCCCTTTCACAGGGAGGAGCCTAAATTAGGTTTCCCTAAATCCATGATTGGAATAGTGACGCAAAGCCTCACTAGAAGCCAAGCAGCTCGGAAAGAATGGGATGATCGCAATATAGTAGAACCCTGTTTATCTAACCCTCCATTATCCGGTTCTCTGTATTAACCCAACAACCAGCGCACATCGGTCCAGAAGAGGGCAATCTCTCCTATGGTCACTAGATGGCGATGCAGCCTGGCACGTTCCCATTCATCCCATTATCGATGTTTTGGTTAACCAATCTGGCCCTGGTCCCAACTTGATGGGATAAAGGGGGTTCCGCTCTCCTTGTGAGCAATCATTTGATGCAGGGGATCTGCTGCTGGTGTTATTCCTTGTTGAAAAGTACAGATTGCAAAACTGATGGGAGGGGCCTTCTGAGGTGGTAGGGAGGGGTCAGGCTGTTACCTGCAATGTACACAGGCCCCACAGCAGGGACGCAACTCGGACTGTGCATATAAACAGCTTAAAAGTGCATCACAACAGTGAAGCCATTGTCAAGATGCTATTCTGTGCAGAGGATTGTAAGACAGCCCCTGTTCCTGATCTGAGGCCTGAATGCAATAGGGATATCCCACTCGAGAGCATTGAGGTGTGTGAAGGGGTCACCCTAAGTGAAAAGACAGAGGTCATGGCTGGTCTGCAAAGTGACTGGCAGGTATGATCAAGCAGGCCAGGCCTGACTCAGAAAAGTTGCCTAAAATGAACACTGTGGGATCACAACCTGCACCCAGCAAAGCATCCCACAGAACTGGTACATTGCGGCAGCAAGTTCATAAGGAGATGGCAAGCCTGCTTACAACACTCCTTCTCTTACCTCCATATTACAAGTGGCAAACAGAGGGAAAGGGGTTTTAAAGGTATTTAGGCTACATAAATCCCATGGATTTCAACAGGAATTAGGAACTGAAATCCCTTTAAAAAATCGTGCCCAAAGTGATTTGCTCAAGATCACAAAGGAAGTCTGCAGCGGGGGCAGAATTTAAACTCAGACCCCTCAAGTCTTAGGCGAGTGCAATAACCTCTGGCATCCTTCCTTTCTCCTGCGTGTGTCTAATGACGTGTTTCTGTCTATCTAACCCCAGACATAACCATGTCTCTGTCTATCTAGCCCCAGAGAAAAACATCCGTCTGTCTAGTGTCTACCTGTCTGTCCTTAAACAGAACCACCTGTCTGACTATCTAGCTATAAAAACACCTCTCCATGTGCACCTCTCTTTATTTAATTGTACAGGGATTTCAGGTGGGGGCTGTGGGAACTGAGATAATAGTGGTGGCAAACGGAAATAATTACAGTCTGAGCATCTCCTCTTTATATCATCTGCTAAATTAAGCAACGTAGTTCAGAAGGTAGTGGAACAAGCAGGGGGAGGTGTCTATATTGCAGAAATCACATATCAGTGCATAAAGGAGAAGCTGTAACACAGTTACTGGACACTGTTTTTCAAGGGACATGGTGCCTTCCTTCATTATGAGGCTGAAGTTCCATTTCCATATTGTTTTCTCCTGTAAATCATATGATGATATGCAGAAATTTCTGCATAATGACTTAATGAGTGAGAACTAGCTCATATCTGCACTCCAGGACTGATCAGAAAAACCAGTCCCCATATTTACATACAGCGAGGAATAATTTTCTGGTGTATTGTCCTCCTCAGGGTGTCCTTCACCTCCTTGTTCCTCAGGCTGTAGATCAGGGGGTTCAGCAGGGGGATCACAAGGGTATCGGACACGGCCACCATTTTCTCCCACTCCACTGAGCTGCCAGAGGAGGGTCGTAAATATGTAAAGATCAGGGTCCCATATAAGAAGGAAACGACAGTCAGGTGGGAGGTGCAGGTGGAGAAGGCTTTGTGCCTTCCTGCCGTGGAGCGGATCCTCAGGATAGCAAAGATGATGTAAGTGTAGGAGATGAGGATGGTGAAAATGGTGCCTATTGTTTCTATGGCTGCAAAGATGAAATGCACTCGCTTATTGATACGAAAGTCAGAGCAGGAGATTTCTTGGAGTGGGCGAATATTGCAGAAGAAATGATCGAGGACATTGGAGTGGCCAAAGGACAGACTGAATACATTGACACAGGTGCTTAGGGAAGAGCCAGCCACCACCTGGAAGCAGACTTTCTTGGACAGGATGACATAATAAAGCAATGGGTGGCAGATGGCCACAAAGCGATCGTAGGCCGTCACAGCCAGGAGGCAAAGCTCATTGTTGGCACAGAAGGAGAAGAGGAAAACTGAACCACACACCCAGGGAAAGAAATGTCTTTACTTGTCACTAGGGAACTGAGCATCGCCTTGGGGGCAATCACAGAGGAGGAGACAACATCTAAGAGGGACAAGTTGCTGAGGAAAAAGTACATGGAGCTGTGGAGTTGGGAGTCAACGCTAATCAGCACAATCATCCCGACATTCCCCACCAGCCTGCAGAAATAAATGGCAAAGAAGAACACAAAGAGGATGTTTTGCAGCTTTAGACTGTCAGTGATTCCCCAGAAAATGAAGCCAGTCACTCTGGTGCAGTTTCCGGGAGCCATTTCTCCTGTCACTGTGCTCTGTGCCAAAGAAGAGGCAGAGGAGGGGATAGAAGCAATGGGTACCACAACAATCAATCTGATGTACAGTGGAGACTCGTGTTCTCTCTTAAGAGATGCCGAAACAACGGAAATTCAATTTCGTCAGAGATTCCAAAGCCCATTTTGATTATCTAGACCCGTGGATTTTTTTCTCATTTGTGGATGAATCCAAAATTTTGAATGGAGGTGGAAATTGTAGACACAATCTGTGGAGCCCTAGGAATCCATGGCCCACAGGTTGACAAACCTTGTGCTATGGCAACAACCACCTCTGGAGGAGCCCTTAGATACAGTCTGTGGATCCCACGGTGTTCGCAGACGATAAATTCAACCCCCCCAGTCTAGTCCAATTGCTGGTATAACACAGGTCCTAATTTTTTTCCAATAGTTTTCATTGTAAAGTAGAGCATGTCTTTTAAACAATCATCCAATCTTGAATTTAAAATCGTCCGTAAACTGAGTATCCACCACGACCCTTGGTAAATCATCCCAAGAGTTAATTACCCTCCCTGTTAAGAGAAGCTTTTTATGTCGAGCTGGTCAAAATTCCCACCTGTCCCCTTGGAAAGTGTTGAGCTTTTATGAATAAAACCCCAAATCCAAACTATTTTGGGGCTGGTCTATTTTGGCTGAAATCTGAAGTATTTTGGTTTTGAAATGGAGCAACTGGGAGATGTAGTCGAACCAACAAGACTGGCCTATAAAGGAGAATGGAAGCCTGAGGCGCTTCAGCTGGACAGATCAGCATGTGGACCGCTCAGTGCTGAAGGTGTTTGAAAACAGGTCAGAGAAACACCCATCGGGATCTTTCCTTAGTGTTACTTGGTCTTGCCCCAGCATGGGGAGCTTGACTTGACTCCATGAGGTCCCTTCCACCCTACATTGCTAGGACTCCTGAATAACAATATTTGTATTGATTATTGTGATTTTATTTTATTTTATTTGTTGTAAAAACACTGACATTTCCATGGAAAAGTTCAATGCAAAAGAGATTTGTTTGTTTTTGTGGGAGGAGGGGAATTTTCATCTATCTCCTAGGAACGTAGTGTTCCCACTCACTGTAGGGGGGTCTGATCCAAAACAGATTGACGCCAAGGGGAGTTTTTCCATTGATTTCAGTGCGCTCTGGGTAAGGCTGTTTGTTAATATCAGATTTAATCATCTTTCCAGCTAGCAGAGTGAGAAGCAAGGCAAGGTAACACTCAGTGTATTTGAACCTTCTGCACTCCCTAATGCAGGAGATCTTCAAGACAAAGAGATTAGTAAAGTTCACACCGAATTATAAATGTACATGAACTAAGAGAGGAAAAAGCACGTCCTCTTTTTCTGAACTATTCAGTATGAGATTTTGAATACACTGAAATCAGGAAATTGAAAGCAGGGTCTAAATTCCCAAGATGTTTGTGACAGCTTTACCTGCCTTTAATTGATTAGTAGAATCCTAGAATATCAGGGTTGGAAGGGACCTCAGGAGGTATCTAGTCCAACCCCCTGCTCAAAGCAGGACCAAACCCAACTAAATCATCCCAGCCAGGGCTTTGTCAAGCCTGACCTTAAAAACCTCTAAGGATGGAGATTCCACCACCTCCCTAGGAACCCAGTCCAGTGCTTCACCATCCTTCTAGTGAAATAGTGTTTCCTAATATCCAACCTAAACCTCCCCCACTGCAACTTGAGACCATTGCTCCTTGTTCTGTCATCTGCCACCACTGAGAACAGCCGAGCTCCATCCTCTTTGGAACCTCCCTTCAGGTAGTTGGAAGCAGCTATCAAATCCCCCCTCATTCTTCTCTTCTGCAGACTAAACAATCCCAGTTCCCTCAGCCTCTCCTCATAAGTCATGTGCTCCAGCCCCCTAATCATTTTGGTTGCCCTCCGCTGGACTCTTTCCAATTTTTCCACATTCTTCTTGTAGTGTGGGGCCCCAAACTGGACAGTCTCCAGATGAGGCCTCACCAATGTCGAATAGAGGGGAATGATCACATCCCTCCATCTGCTGGCAATGCCCCTACTTATATAGTCCAAAATGCCATTAGCCTTCTTGGCAACAAGGGCACACTGCTGACTCATATCCAGCTTCTCGTCCACTGTAACCCCTAGGTCCTTTTCTGCAGAACTGCTTCCTAGCCATTCGGTCCCTAGTCTGTAACAGTGAATGGGATTCTTCGTGCTAAGTGCAGGACTCTGCACTTGTCCTTGTTGAACCTCATCAGGTTTCTTTTGGCCCAATCCTCTAATTTGTCTAGGTCCCTCTGTATCCTATCCCTACCCTCCAGCGTATCTACCACTCCTCCCAGTTTATTGTCATCTGCAAACTTGCTGAGAGTGCAGTCCACGCCATCCTCCAGATCATTAATGAAACAACATCCATAACAAAATTGCATGACCAGTCCACTGGCCAACTCAGCCAATGCAAAATGCAGCCAGGCCCACCCAACCATCTCTCTACGTGGGCTCCTACCTGAAATCTCTTTAAAGGTAAAGTTATGGAGCCAGATCCTGAGTAGCTATAAACTGGAATAGCTGGTGGACTTTTCATTCAAGCACTTTAATACTTTGAGTATCAGAGGGGTAGCCGTGTTAGTCTGGTTCTGTAAAAGCAGCAAAGAATCCTGTGGCACCTTATAGACTAACAGACGTAAGTGGGTATTCACCCACGAAAGCTCATGCTGCAAAACGTCTGTTAGTCTATAAGGTGCCACAGGATTCTTTAATACTTTCAGATCATTTTGGGTTAAAGTCTTGCAAATAAAAACATGGTGAACAATATATTTGCATGAATATTCAGTCATTTCCCTGAGATATGCATCTTCTGCGCAAACTGGTCTTCTTTTGCTGCTTTTTATTACAGCTCCTAGTTTTTTTCAGATTTGCCCATCTATGGTTATGAACAAGGTCACCAGTAACAAAGTTCTTGCATTTCTCCATGAGACTAAGAAACACCAAAGATAGGAATCAAAATTTCCATATGGAAATGGAAGCATAAAGTCATACTCATCTGGAAGCCCCATTTCCTAGTAAGGTGGCTATTTTGGTACTAGATTTCTACAATTCTTTATCTTATCAATGTGAAAAATTAAAACGCATGTGAGCGCGCACACACACACACACACACACACACACACACACACACACACACACACACACACACACACACACACACCACGTTTCAATTGTCCTGTTGGGACTAATCATGTTTCACCATAATAGGAACCCATCAGAAAACATCAAGAGAAAAAAACATTATATTAAACAGACAACTGAAGAATAAAGGATTTTTTCCACCAAAAGGAATATTAATATATTATTATATCCGTTATCATTTCCAGGTTTCAGAACTGCTCCTAAAACATCATCAACTCTTACCTTGTTGTAACAAAACAATATCGAGAACACTTTCAAATGCCGTGTTCCCTCCTAACTGTGATGTAATGTGGGATATAAAAGAAATTAATTCAAGAATCATTTTCAGGTAGAAAGAGACAAAGTTGCTAGTAAAGTTAAAATATTTAATCTCTAAGTGAATCCCACTAATACTGTAGCTATTTCGAGAAAGTGAACTGAATGACAATGGCAGAGAAAAAGAATTACTTTAAAAAGAAGGAGGTGAGCATTGTGGAATTTCCAAAGGCTGCTTGCTTCGAAGCAATTGACAATTGCAAATGCCCCCCCCAAGTCAGCATTTTAGAAATGCCAACCACAAACAATGCAAAGTCAACAATTGCAAATATAACTTTCTTGTTATGAAACTAAAAGGCCAGGTGTCACCACAGCCACCTGATCTATGGCGAGGGGTGCTTGGAGTGGTAGATTTAAGCCTCATATTAGCACTCTAGCACCTTTCCATAACTAAACCCGGAGCTATGCTATTTATAAGAAGTCAATTAAAACCACAAAGTAGGAATAAACTCTGATAAGTTCAATAACCAGCATTCTTGTTGAAATCAATAAGATTACGTTCACACTGGTTCACTGTATATTAACTGAAGAGATATGAATGAAGAGCAAAGTTAAGCAGCGAGAGCTGAATTAAAACTATGGGTGAGACCGTCATGCCTGCTCTGGCTTATTGCACAGCCTACAACTGCAGTTCTGCAGTGGGGAAGCAGAGGCAGCAAGTGAGTTTGGAAAAACTTCCACCTCCAAAGGAAAGGACCTCAATGAATACTAAGTAAAACATCTCCCTCTCTCCCGTGCTCACATGCAGTATCTTATCATCCTGTACAACCTACAGCTACAAATCTCTATAATTTACCGTGAGTGAGTGGAGGCAGTGGGAGGACCAGCCTGTCCTTAGAAGATATTACTTTAGCAGAGTCATAAAGCAGCTTCCTCGAGAATACCCACTGATCTCCACCTAAAGGGCCACAATGAATTGCTGGTCAAACAGCATCAAGAAAGATGGTTCCCTTGGAAGCTAGGTGGGTCCAGAAGTTCCTGTTCCTTCTCCCGCTTCAAACTAAGAAGAAAACTCAACTATGCAAGAGAGATTTCATTCCATTGTTGGTGTGTATCCACCCCGAACCCATGAGAGCTTCCATGGGGGCAGAAAATGGTGCACTGGGGAAGCCCATTCCATACTGTACTGTCTTTTTTCACAATCTTCTCTCTCCAGGGCTGTCAACTGGGAATATTTCACCAGCACAAAACCCACTCTGGGAAATTTTAAATGAAAATGTTTGATATGCAAATAAATGAAGCACATTTTTAGGGAAAAAAAAGAAAAAACCCTCCATTAAACAAGATTCTTTGAATCCAAAGGGGTGTCGAAGAAAAACTCAAGGTAATTTTAAACAGACTATTTTCAGCTTCATACGCACAGCGTATGAAATCTTTTAACTCGTTTCAGCACAATGGACCAGACACTTCAGTTGGTATAAATCACCGAAGCTCTGCTGATGCTGATGGATCTGTGACAACTGACGCCAGGTGATGATCTGTCCTGATATTCCCAAAC